>NC_141081.1:42403017-42688017 GCF_041138505.1 Cibotium barometz | reverse complement strand
AGACGAGCTTCAAGTTTTAAAGAATACATGCATACCATAGTTTTATGTATTTCATAATCACCATATAGGTCCAAGTACATATGGGGAAAGATCTGATATGTTTTGAGGAACATTGGTGTTGAGCATAGATGCTCCCTCTCCCTAATGCTCTTTGGGTTATGTATCGAGAAACTAAGATTTATGGTCTAAGAATATATACACCAAGAAGGGATGAAAGGAGAGCCCATTAAAAATATGATACACCCAAAGCTGCCGATCAAGTAGTCCTTTTTGCCCATACCCCCAAACATTCACAAAATATGATTGTTGAATTTGAAGTGTGTTTCTTGCATAATACTTTGACCATCAGTGTACAAAAACTCAAGGTCATGCTAATAAAAGCTTGATTGTCTACAAAACAAGTTGCCATGTCCTACCTTGAAAACTAATTTGGTTAGCTTTCTCAACACACACATGCACGCGCACGCACACACACACACACACCCCAAAATAGACCCTTTGTGTAAAGCACCTGATTTAAACTTTCCAAAAACTAGACAAGATTGAAGCTAGCCATGTACATTTTTATCAATTTAGTGATATTATTTGGTTAGGATTCTTAATTTGGTAAGGGAGTTTAGATCGAGGAAAATGATTTTCTTTTTTTAACTTGTTAGCAAAAATTACACAAAACATGTCTCTTTCTACCTATACCTCCATCCCTCTCCCTCTCCCTCTCCCTCCCTCCCTTCCTCTCTCTTTATCCACTTAGTTTAACAAGAATGTATTTTCTAGACATGAAACCCCCCTTCTCTTTCCTTGTATAGAAAATAGCTCCCTCTCTCTCTACCCATTTCTCTTTTATTTCTCTCTTACTCTATTCACCCTCACTCACTCACACATATACACACCTGAACATAACCTCTATCTCTCAATATGTTTCCATGGGTGTGTGTGTGTGTGTAAACCTCTCAAACTACACACTCACTATGAGGAAGGGAGAAGCCTTAGCAAGGCCTTAGCTCTCTCTCTCAAATTGGAAAAATAAATTTGTTCATCTTTTCAAATAGTAGGTTATAAAAAGGAGTTAGACACTGCATTTAACTTTGTAGAAGGTAAATAAACTATATTATTTTTACTAAACTAGCGAAACCATTACCTAATACATTAGGCCACAAGGCCTAGTTTTTCAAGCTATAAGTTAGGATCCTATATAAGCCATCATTATCCATATACCTAGCCAAAAAGTAGGCTAGGTAAAAAGACCCTAAATTACTCCTAGCCATTAAATAGGCAACTAGACCCTAAACTACCCCTAGTTAATAGGTATGCTATGGTAGGCAAATATACTCCAAACTATCCCTAGCAAATTGGTAGACTTAATTAATAGACCCCATAGTGCCTTACCCTGTTTGTAATTAGGCAATAATTTTAGAGAGGCTTCCATTCGGGGAGATAACAAACCCTTTTAGAATAATTTAACTAAATCAATTACTTTTTCTCACTATAAGATTCTAGAGTTTAGTATTCTCCCTCTCTCTCTATTCAAAGCCCCCACATATATGGGTATACACTCAAACATGTATGTGCACCCTCTCTCTCTCTCTCTCTCTCTCTCTCTCTCTCTCTCTCTCTCTCTCTCTCTCTCTCTCTTCAATTCCTCTCCCAATCACACACCCACACACATATGCACATGCACATGCACTTACACATATATGTGCATCCTCACCTAGCCTCTCTCTCTCTCTCTCTCTCTCTCTCTCTCTCTCTCTCTCTCTCTCTCTCTCTCAAATTTTCTTTTTCTCTCACCTAGCCTCTCTCTCTCTCTCTCACACACATATGCACATGCACATGCACTTACACATATATGTGCATCCTCACCTAGCCTCTCTCTCTCTCTCTCTCTCTCTCTCTCTCTCTCTCTCTCTCTCTCAAATTTTCTTTTTCTTTCTATGCTTTTGTGGGTGTGCATATCTGTGTGTGTGTTAGAAGTCTATAGTCTTATACACTCAATATGAAATAGGTAATCACTTAACTCTTGATTAGTTTCTCTCTCTTAAAATTAAAAAGTAAATGAACAAGCCCACATTTTCAAATAATGGGTTATTCATATATATTAGAACCTAGCTTTAGCTTTCTAGGTGATAAATAGATTCTACATATTTTTTCAATAGACTAGTTTTGTCATTACCTAATATAGGCCATTCAAGTCCTAGTTTCTCAAGTTATAGGCTATAACCCTACACACGATGTATAGCTTTTTATTTGTGTGGCTAATAGATAGACTAGGAAAAGGGACCTTAAACTACCCTAGCTTTTTATTTGTGTGGCTAATAGATAGACTAGGAAAAGGGACCTTAAACTACCCTAGCTTTTTATTTGTGTGGCTAATAGATAGACTAGAAAAATTGGACCTTAAACTACCCTACCATATTAGTAAAGTATGTAATGATTCTAGGGAGCCTCCTATTTAAATATTAGGGTAGACAATAGACCTAATTAGAGTTGTTAAACTAATTTTTTTTTCTTTCACTATGGAATTCTAGAGTCTACCAAAGGCCTTCAATTAGCTAGAATCCAGATAGGGCTAATAATGGTTGAAAGTCATACTTTACTTTGAAATGAAAAACTAAAAAAATAAAAAACCATTGGATTTGGAAGACCTAGATCTAGAACATTAGATTGCCTCCATATTTTCTCTATCTCTTAATGAAATCAAAAATCTAATTCCAAGCAATGAATGAAAATGTTAAGCTCTTACTCCTCTTTTAAAGAAAAATGTGTTTTTTAGTAGAAGACAAAAGAGGACTTTGATAAGCTCATCATTACAAATAGTCACTCACTATGGAAAACAATTAGGCTCATCGTGCCCTAGATTAGCTTGGAATCCTAATAAAGGTTTAAAGTGAAATTATATTACAACAAAATTCAAAATCAATCCAAACGGTCCATTTAAAGTAACCTTAGCATATACACTATTAGTTGGCTCAAAGCTCAATTTGATGCTTTACTTTCAAATGTTCACAACCAAATCTTCATAATAGTCCTACTTAGATAGGACTAAGAAAGGATTTACCAACCAAATCTTCATAATAGTCCTACTTAGACAAGACTAAGAAAGCATTTAAGGTGATAAAGAGATTCAACTGCTTTCGCCTTGAGATCTACATATAGGCATGAAGCTAGCTTACGCCATTTTCATTAGTCCCACTTGGATTTAGTTTAGTACTTATTGAGAAAATATGTGCGTAGAGCAAGTAGTGAAATATATGATCCCCCCATGGACTCCTTAGAATTGGCCAGGAGGCAAGTTGTACAACTCAAAAGACACAAAAGAAAAATGCTTGAGCTCGAGACAACCCAAAATGGTTCAAAAAGTGGGATGTGGGCCCACTTTTATGTCTTAGCAAATTGGAGACACATCTCTTTGAGCATTATACCACCCATATTATCTCCAAATGCAAGGCACTCTTCTTTGCTAAAAAGGGATTCAACACTTAAACGTACATGCTAGAGCCCGTTTGTTTATTGGTGGCAATTCAACTTAACTCTCCATCCTTTGAAGTGAGCTATCTCATGTACTCTGGGGGGGTCCATGTATCATATCTTACTTAAGTTGTGGCCTTTGATTGTACAAGAGGCCGATTTCCCTACATTTTCACTAGGGAACACACTATATGTACATTCCTATCATAGCTCTCATGAAATTTATCCATTGAGACACTCATGATAACCACTCGTGCACATTGCAAGATGTACTACATCCCAAGCCACTCTATGTAACATGCCTATTTTGGTCACATAAGCTTCAAGGACAATAATATAAATTATCTACCTATCTTTATGTCTATCTATCTATCTATATTTGTCATTCTGCATGTGTGTTTGTTTGTCTATCTATCTATCTCCATACATCTACATAAAATATCATTGCATGCTCTCTCTCTCTCTCTCTCATACACACGCATGTGTGTGCACACACAATTAAAACGATGCACTCTCTCTCCTTGGTGGCCATATCACATAGACCATAGCATAAAAAGTGAACTTAGACTAATTGCGAGGTTGTCTAAATAATGGCACTCAAAAAGATATGTCTAGGGCTATAACTATGGTTCTAAGGTGAGAGATATCCCAATCAACTTGATGAACAACCAAAGGGACATGTGAGCGAGCATGGATCTAATCATGGGTTAGGATATTAATTTGTCATATCTTTAAATGGCTACGTGGTGCACTGGAGTCCTTCTCCTCTTTCCCTCTTTGTGGTGCTTGCATGCATGGATCTGATCATGGGTTAGGATATTAATTTGTCATATCTTTAAATGGCTACGTGGTGCACTAGAGTCCTTCTCCTCTTTCCCTCTTTGTGGCGCTTGCATGCATGGCTATGGGAGCCATGATAGTCCATGTCACACACATGGAAGCTTGCACACGTGTATGCATCTCCCTCCTTCCCTCTCCCCCCTTCTCTCTACCTCTCTCTCTCTCTCTCCATTTTTCCCCTTTTCCATTTCTTGATTCAAAACACAAATGCAACTTTTCTTTATGTCTCAAACACAATCTCTCTTTATGCACTATGCACTCTTTTACACACACACACACATACATCAATATCTTTGTCTCTGTGGGGGTGCATCTCCAAAAATGTAAGCATATCACGTGAGTTCATAAGGAAGGGTATTTTATTTGATAAAACATGGATTAATTTACATGATTACATTTACAAAAGGGGGTTTTTTATTGCACATTCAAAAAAATACTTGTAATTTCTTAAAAAAGAGGAGCAATTTTATTGCCTCATAACATGTAAGTAAAGGGGTTCGTGATATGGGGGATTTCTTATAGGTGCACTTGCTGAGCTTTGTATGCACTCTCTAATTCACACACACATCAAGATATCTGCTTACATTCTCCCTCTCCTCTTACTATCCCATGCACACCCATGCAAACATGTACATACTAAAGCAAACCACCCTATTCTCTCTTAATCCAATGTATATTTTCTAATCTTTGCCTTTTCTATGCTGCCTGAATACAACCAACCCTAAGTTTTTTTCAGATATACCACACACACACACACACACATACACACAAGTTTTGCAAACTTTGTAAGGAGGAAAACTAGTACTTTCTTGGTGACCTACGTTGGATTGGAGCGTTTGAAGGGTTATTTTGAGGGTTTTGAGGCATTTTAAATGTGATGGTGTGATCAAAATCATCAAAATTCTCTCAAAGCAATTTTTGCTTTAGCATTAGGATTTTCAAAGTGTGCATATTTGGAGAAGCATAATAGCATGGAATGGAGAGCAAGCCTGTATGTGGATTTCATGACAAAGTTTGTTGAGAGAGATAAGGACTCAATTTCATAGGGAGATAAGGAAGGGTCTCTTAAGAGTCTACAATTTGGAGATCATGGAAGTTCTCATCTTGATCAATTTTGCCAATATGTGTACTTGTGTGCTTGCTTGTGTGCAACTTGGCACTTTCTTCTTGCTTGCTTGTGTGCAACTTGGCACTTTCTTCTTGCTTGTGTGAGATTTGGCTCTTTTCTTCTCAGAATGTAACATGTAAGGGTGTTGGTGGTCTTGGTGGTTGTGTTGTGTTGATGAGCTTTTGCGCCTTGAAGCCCTTGAGGCTAGTGAAGCGTTCTTACCTCTCACTTGGTAGCATTAGTTTTGGCTAAGGTGGAATTATCGGTGCACGTGCTTTGAATGATGATGATACCTTCAAAGGGCCCCGTCTTCAATCAGCTACTACGAAGACAAAAATGGCTCTTCTTCATGTGCTTTTCGGTTGCAAGTTCAAGTTCCAAATCTCTTTGTTACGTCCTAACAATTTAGTTTGTTTGCTTTAGAATTTTAGATCTATAGTTTTATCTTGATTATGGTGTTTTGTGGGCCATGTGGCCTTGCTTTGTGATTGGGTCTTCTACTAGCCAGGAGGCACGTTTGATTTAGGGTTTTTATAGTAGGGTTATGGGAAATTCTATTTCATGTAAGCCATGTGGTTATTGACTTTAATAAATCACATGTTTGAGAGAGAGAGAGAGAGAGAGAGAGAGAGAGAGAGAGAGAGAGAGAGAGAGAGAGAGAGAGAGAGTTGATGTGTTCAAATAGCCTTGCCAATAGAGAGGGGAGTAAGGAGATGGCCTTCCTCTACAACGTAAATTGGTGAGAGAGAGAGAGAGAGAGAGAGAGAGAGAGAGAGAGAGAGACATACTAAAGCAAACCACCCTATTCTCTCTTAATCCAATGTATATTTTTGAATCTTTGCCTTTTCTATGCCTGAATACAACCAACCGTAAGTTTTTTTAGATATACCACACACACACACACACACAAGTTTTGCAAACTTTGTAAGAAGAGGAAAACTAGTACTTTCTTGGTGACCTACGTTGGATTGGAGCGTTTGAAGGGTTATTTTGAGGGTTTTGAGGCATTTTAAATGTGATGGTGTGATCAAAATCATCAAAATTCTCTCAAAGCAATTGTTGCTTTAGCATTAGGATTTTTAGAGTGTGCATATTTGGAGAAGCATAATAGCATGGAATGGAGAGCAAGCCTGGATGTGGATTTCATGTACAAAGTTTGTTGAGAGAGATAAGGACTCAATTTCATAGGGAGATAAGGAAGGGTCTCTTAAGAGTCTACAATTTGGAGATCATGGAAGTTCTCATCTTGATCAGTTTTGCCAGTATGTGTACTTGTGTGCTTGCTTGTGTGCAACTTGGCACTTTCTTCTTGCTTGCTTGTGTGCATCTTGGCACTTTCTTCTTGCTTGTGTGAGATTTGGCTCTTTTCTTCTCAGAATTTAACATGTAAGGGTGTTGGTGGTCTTGGTGGTTGTGTTGTGTTGATGAGCTTTTGCGCCTTGAAGCCCTTGAGGCTAGTGAAGTGTTCTTACCTCTCACTTGGTAGCATTAGTTTTGGCTAAGGTGGAATTATCGGTGCACGTGCTTTGAATGATGATGATACCTTCAAAGGGCCCCGTCTTCAATCAGCTACTACGAAGACAAAGATGGCTCTTCTTCATGTGCTTTTCGGTTGCAGATATATATATATATGACATGTATATGTATATGTGTGTGTGTATATATATATATATATATATGTGTGTGTGTGTGAGTGTGTGTGTGTACATGTATATGTATATGTATGTGTATATATATACATAATATACACATACATATACATATACATGTACACACATATAGATATATATATATATATATACACACACACACACACACACACACACACACACATATATATATATATATATACATATACATACATACATACATATATATATATATATATATATATATATACACACACACACACATATAAGAGAGAGTCCAGACAACCAGCCTTCTATCAATGTAAAATCTTAAGGATTCCAATTAGCATGCATAATTTTTAGGGCAAATCCAATACCAAACCGTGTATGCTCTAAGCTGCTTGGAATGCTCTTGCGTCTCTTGGGGCATTCAAGGTGTTGTGGGAGAGATTTAGAGAGTACAACCCATTTAATTCCCCTATCTCATCAGGAGGTATTTCCCCTTCCCCAACAACAGGTTATGTGAGAAATCCAAGGCTGTCACATAACCATAGATGTCATCAAACAATTGATCATAACCCTTCATTGTAATGGCAAAATCAAATTTGTCGAGAAATTCCCAAACTCCTGTTATTACATCCATATTTGCCATGGCTTGAAGGCAATTCACATTGCTGGGTATGGAACCTGACAAATAATTGTTGCTGGCCAAGCCCAAAATCTGCAAATTAGTTAGGTTTTTTTACAAGGGCTCTAGAGCTAGGTAGCAGAGATCCTTGAAATTGATTCACTCAACAGCAAGACTTTCAAATAGGGTAAGTTTCTCCCCCTTTCTGCTGAGCTGGTTATCATTGAGATCTAGAAGGCATAAGTGGCTACAATTTTGCAGTGCTGCTAGAATTCCTCCAGTAAGTCTGTTTCGATAGAATTCCTCCAGTAAGTCTGTTGCGATAGAATTGAAAAAATTATGACTGAAGCTTTCCTAGAGAGACAGGGATTTTCGAGCTGAGAGACTTTCTGCCAATGTTTAGCACGCCTAGTTGAGAGCAATTGCCAATTGCGGCTGGTAAAGCTCCCTTGGTATTTTCAGACTTCCCTGGTATTTTCCCTGATAGATAGTTACTGGAGGACAAGTCCAGTCTTTCAAGGTTTGAGCAGTTGCCTCATATGTGGAGGTTGCTGGAAATTCTCAAGTCCCAAAGTTTCTTACAGTTGTGAGAAATACGAGATAAATCTCGTATAAGATTGTTGTGGAGGAATCAACACTCTGTAAACGCTCACAATTTTGAAAGGCATCAAGCAGCACTAGACTACTTCCTGACAAGTTGGATAGATAAACGTAAGCAAGAGAACCAAAATTTTGTAGCCTTTGTCAGGAATGCTTCCTACCAACTGGTTTCCAGATAGATCTAACTCAATTTATGCTTTATACTTCCCCACCATGAAAGAATCAGAAAACATATCAAGGTCATGCGTGGTTTAGACCATGAGCCTCAATAGTAGTATTTGCCTATACATAACGCATGCATACATCAAATGGTCAACTTATGAAAACACTACAATCTAAAATATGTCATCTTGCCATTTTTCTATGTAGGTCATCCATTACGCTGAAATTTAAAGCAATGTTGCACCAGATACAAGAGGAGGGGGTTGCTCTTTCCAAGGAACAGCCATTGAAACTTGAGATTTAGGGTTGGGTGGATCATGTGTACTAGGAAGGAAAAAGAAGCAGGTTTGGAGATGAATACTAGTAAGGCTGTTACTAACTATCCATTAAAAGAAGCAACTTCCTTTAAGACTAAAAGCTTCGCACACACACTGAAAGGCCCATCCTACTTACCCATGATATTCCTAAAGGGCAAGTCCTTGTCCATTATCTACAAAGATACAATGCTGCCATTAACCAAGTACAATGGAGAGTTCCCTTCCACAATGTATTTGCCTATAAGCAAAGATCCCATGCTATCCACTAAGATGTGTCATGATAATAGAAGATAATCTTACAATTCATTGCATTTTTTGCAAGAAGCACCCAAATGCCAAAGCACCCTGAATTGATGCAGTGTGGCATCTCGCAAACTAGCATATCCCATTCTTGTATGTTTGCTAATGGCTATACAAAGCAAAGATTCCATGCTACCCACTAAGATGTGTCATCATAATAGAAGATAATCTTACAATTCATTGCATTTTTTGCAAGAAGCACCCAAATTCCAAAGCACCCTCAGTTGATGCAGTATGGCATCTCCCAAACTAGCCTATCCCATTCTTGTATGTTTGCTAATGGCTATACAAATAGCCACTTTACAGGAGTAGAGTCCCCATACTTAGTTGAGGCCCCCCGCCCCCCACCATTGCACCTAGCTAGGTATGCGGAGCCTCATTTGCATATGCTCGTGATATTGTTGTAATTTGAAAAGTGGGAAATATAGTGGGAAAATGTTGAAACCTACTTGTCATGCCCCTAATTGATAAGCAAATGGATCAAAAAAGTGTGCCATACCTATTGATATCTCGACCGACAACTGATGAGTAGATAGTTGTGCATGTTGTAGTGGCCTCCAATCCACTTCTCAAGCTCTATAACATCTAACAAGCCACATAGCACAAAAACTAATCTCGCAAGAAGTAGAGAAAAGCAAGCTATCACAAAGAATCAAAGCTAAGAAAGAGCATACCTTGTGAAAGGCCCAAATTTTGGTACCGAAGACAGATAAAATAGGATGAGAAGATGAGTAGACAAAAACACACATGTAAGGGCCTTCTCAAAGTCCCTTACTCTTGAACCGAGGTAGTTGCACTACAGCCAACTATCACTAGTGCATCTAAGTCATTTTCCTAAGATATAATAACTTAATTTTAAAAGACGAAGCTAATTCAAGAACAATCCTTGCATAACGATAATGTTTTAGTGCATTCTAGGATCAGTTTTGGGTGAACCAGAGCTAAATCGAGGCACTCGAGGGATAAGAGATCTGCTAGGATTCTCCTGTATAACCTTTATAGCATGTTTTCAAAAATCCAAACCTTAGGCAGTAGAATCCAAGCTTCAATTGCATTCATGGAGAAAGAATTTGGAGTTTCGAGACTCCCGAAGAGCACTTAAGGCTCATTTTTGGGAAGGTTTTGGGTCACAACATGTGGGAATGTGAGCAATGCTTGTGAAATTAGTTTTTTCCTCTCAAAATTTGGTGAAAAAGGATAGACATAGGTGAAATTTGGTAAAAAGGAGAAATAAGTGGTGGGCACTTATCAAAGCCCTCTTATCCAAGCAACTTAAAAGAAGGGCTTCTCTCCTCTTCTTTAACCAATCTTCATAGAGAGCAAGCTCATGCTCTTCACCTCCAAAGCCCACAAGCTCTTAGCCATAGCTTCTTTTCCTCATTGCTAAGCCTTTCACTTGCTCAATCACCATCTTCCCTTTCTCTGAAGCTTGCAAGAAGAAACCCTCTTCTCCCATAAAACTCTTTTTCTTCTCATATAGGTAGCTCTCTAGATCAAGAAGAAGGTGACTCCTAGACTTCTCATAGCTTAGATCTTCTCTTCTCTTCTCAAAATCATCTCTAATCTCAACCAAGGTGGACTACAATCTTCTCTTCTTCATAAGTGGGAAGGAAAACCATAACACTCTCGCTTCCACCACTACAAGCATTTATGCATTGTTTTTCAAGTTTTTCTACTTCAAGTTTGTTTTGCAATTACGAGGGGGGGGGAGCAAGGGAATGGCTTTACAGAAGTTGTGGCCCTGATCTCTTGAACTGAGAACTCCCAAACGCTTTCATGGAGATTTCCCATGGATAGCAAAGCATACAACAAAAATTAGGATACGTCTAAATCCGGGTTTAACCAAAAACTTACAATGAGACAAAACTCCAAACTCTCATGAAATTGCCTTGTTTTATTTACGGATTTGAGTGAGTAATATAGAAAGGAAGTAGGAACAAAGGGATCATAACTCAAGGAATCTAAAGGATTCAACTAGGATTAAAAAGAACGAGAAGATCCGACGAGGATACCCCATGCATAACATATGATTAGAAAAAACTTTGTCTTAACTATTTGGAAAGGCCAGTCCACGTTTGTTTTACCTAGGGAACTCAATGGAGGATGGCCCTTTCTGGCTAGGCCTAATAACCATGGGGTTTTGTTTTGAGCTCGGTATTTGTTCATGCCATGGATTGGGATGAATGGCAGTAAGTGGTCGGGTGAAGTACCTGCGGAACGTCAAAAAATGGCCTAGTGCGGGTAGGCCTGATGCCGTCAGATGTAGAAGGTTAAATGACCCAAGGGGATTGGATAAGGGAGGAAGACGTGAATAATGAAGGAACTCTTTCAACTATTTGGGAAAAAGGAGCATTGGAAAGGCTAGGAACCTATGGCTATCCTGCACATCCAATCATCAGTGTATTGCTCCAACTTCTCACGTAAAATAAAAGGAACATAAAGTAGACTTTAAAGCCTTTTCCAAATTAATTTAAGTAATTCTCAAAATTGTGCAAAGGCACTACATGTAAGGGTAGAGGAGACTGGTTATCTAAGACCTAATGAGGTAGGATAACCAGGAAAGCAAATGTGATTGTATGCCTAGTTAGGAGAACTAGATATTTATAAATAGTGTAAAAATAAAAAAATGGAATTAAAATTGATTAATTAACTGGCGAGAATGGCCATATGAATGTCCCTTAACAAGGTTATGCAACAATCTGCCTGCTACTTTCCCTTGTTTGAGATTGTCTTCCCTTGTTTGGACTCTATTTGTAGTAGTTACCTTGGGAAGGACATTCATGGAATGGTTTGGTGGACGAGAGGCTTTTGGAGGGACGATGGCCGAAAGTTGAACCAATATTTTCATTTTTGTCTTAAGTTTATGAGGATTAGGATTATGATATGGAGTGGGAAAAATTGGGAACAAGGGTTACATATAGATAGGTCACTATCTTCTTCTTTGGGAAAGAATGCAGCACTCGGGCGATGACAAATAACGTGGGCCAACTTCAAGTATTGAAGTAAAAAGTAGAGTACTTCCTCCAATCGGCCCTACAGGTTGAGTATGCCCCTAGTTTGATAACTTCGATTTACGAGAAGTTTCTTTATCGAAAAGGAAGTTATTGGGAACTCAAAGAATCTAGAAAGGTTTTGAGACCCCCTTGGGTTGGCATTGGAAAAGTAAGAAGAGTCCTCTCTTTGATGTCGGTCTCAAGTGGGAGGGATGTCGAGGGTTCAGTGAAGCTAGATACCCGACATGGCCCTCACAAGTGTTATCAGAGCAAGTTCTATCTTAGGCCTTGTACACTCCTTTTTCAGAGAAGAGGGAGACGGAGACATGACTAAGTTTGGTTTTTGTGGCGATCGACAGATGGCCTGGAATTCACAAGAAGAAGAAGCATTGGCGAAGGACCATGGATCATGTGATGGTGTCCCCAGCAATTGATGTCTCATCTAATTTTCCCTCAAGAAGGAACTACGGGTGCCCAGACAAGATGGTTAACAAGGCAAACTGTCACTCGCGTGGCAGTGTGGGGACAAAACTACCTGCTTAATAATCTTTGGTTGGCGGTAATTCGTGAAGTTGCTTGTCTGGGTCCCCATCACTACTGCGCATAATCCATTCGATAGCTCCAAATTTTGCAAGCAAAGTACTTCTATTGGTATGATATTTACAACGAGAAAAGTTGAGCATCCGACCAATTGGACCCCCATTAGGAGGACCTTTTTTGCAACCCCATTCGAGGTCCCTAGGGGAAGAAATTTGCCATAGAGCTATACCAATGGGCAAATTCCCTCCCATGTGTCCAAGATGCTGCTCCCCTGGTGGTGTAGGAGAGGAATCTGTCTTGCCTTATGCCAACAAAATAATGAGGCAGACAACTAAGGTTGGTTTCCCAATAGTTTTTTTTGAAAAATTTTGCGACCTAGCTCGTATAGCAAGTGGATATATTTACAAGAAATTTAACTTATCAAGAGTAACCATGATTGGAATTTCTCAATTGTAAATTCTAGTAGATGAAACTACCGCCCCAAAAAAAAATTCCAGATAAATAAGTTCTAAGAATGTAATTAAGCATGTATCCGGATTGATAAGAAATCAAGTGGCTTGTTTTGTCTAAAGTATGGCTTTCTAGATGAGGAACTTAGTCTATGGAAGTTTTTTCCAAGTTTAAGACAAGCGAAAGGAAAATATCTCTCTAAGAGTAAGATCTTTAAACAAAGGAATGACTTGACTAACTTAAATGGGGCCTAGAATATCTACTGAACAAGTTAGTTTGCCCTCATGAAAGAAAAGGTGAGACTTGGTACAAACCAATACCTTATTCTCAAGTCCTATGTCTCTCCACCCTATTCTTATGATTGTAGTGGCCACATGTCTCTTGTGTGCTAATGTACACCACTTAAAGTAGCCTATAAAAAGTCGTTCTCTTTCCTCATCTACATTGCCCTCATCTGTAGGCGGCCCATGACCATTCTACTCTACCACACTAGGCAATAGGCTACAAGCGGCCATCCAAGTAACACACAATCTCTCATGTTAATGACTATTGCATGAGTAATACTCTCTCTATAAGCACTATGGTAGCAAACAATCTACAAACGGTGTTGGGCAAACAAAAAACTGAATCACCTCTATAGCTTTGTCACCGAAGCATGCTCAAACACCAAGATCAGCACCTCAAAACCCTTCAAAAGAGAATCCCAATAAGCTTCAAACAAACTATGAACAATCCCTGGGAATTTAGTAGCAAACGCCCACCCAAAGGATCACAACAGTAGGCAAAAGGAACCAAAGGGCATGGAATTACAGCTTCTGCCAACCAATGCACACCATGAAAAGTCCCTTCCCTTCATAAAATCAGCACCAAAGATCTACAAATTGCAACCACAACAACCCACTTTACATTCATTGACCCACAACACCAACTACACATAATTGCCTCAAAGATGCAACACTGCGATAATCTGACAATGTCTCTCAATCCACAACTCCACTTCAAGGCTTGAAAGATAATCCAAAAAGTATGCTTTGAGATTGCTGTTCATGATCAGAAATGAATCTATGCGTAGCTATGAGCAAAATTGGCGACAACAACAGTGTGCTGTCCCGTGTAGACCGCACATGAAAAGACCAAGGCGGGAGATCAAACGCCACAGATAGAGGAGGAGAGAGCCCTAACGGCCAAAACTTTGCAATTTTTTGATATTTTTCTGAACCTTTTTCTGTATTTACATGAGTTTCACTTATGTACAAAGAAAACTTTGTAAACTCGCACAACAGAAATGCCAAAACTAGCTAGACAGATGGCTTACAGGAGGCGGGTTGCCTTGCATGAGCACACACATCCTAAAGGAGTTCCAAAAAATTAAAAAAAGATCCCCACATGTCATATGACCGTCCTCGCCATGCCCAAATATATATCATATTTACAAAATGTGAAGTTTTTTTGAAGTCGCCTTAACAACGGCTTCTATCTCCATGCTATGTAGTAGTTAACAATAAGCAAGGCTTCCTTCTAGCGTTGCTCTCTCTATGTTTACGGGCAACAACACGTCTATCTCCATGCTATGTAGTAGTAGTAGTTAACAGTAAGCAAGGCTTCCCTCTAGCGCTGCTCTCTCTATGTTTACGGGCAACATCACTTCTTCTTGTAGAAACTATAGTAGCAACGATGGGTTAAAGCTCTCAGCCCTCTTCTCTCTGAGAGTAGTTGGTTGGAAGAATGGAGGTGATCTCTCTCTCTCTCTCTCTCTCTCTCTCTCGTATTCATGCGCACGTGCATGTGTATGGCAGTTGGCAGATGGTGACTCTTCAAATTTTGGTTGTTTGCTATTTCTTTTTACTAAGGTTTTTAAAAACTTTAATAGGGGTTCTATTATGCTAGCATGGGCCTTATCCTCACCGAGCCTTTTTTTTTTAATATTTTTGTGCTCTTTGCTTTTCCCACATGAACCAATCAGCCTCTCTCTCTCTCTCTCTCTCTCTCTCACACACACACACTACCATTCTTGTTGATATGTTTTGCTCAGGGCTCTCCAATGACCAACTACATATATGCTCTCTATATTCACACATGTATGCTTCCTCACTCTGACCCCATCTCTCACTGCTTTTAAATGGCTACCTCTTCTCTTCTACAC
The DNA here is from genome assembly GCF_041138505.1 of Cibotium barometz. Taxonomy (NCBI): domain Eukaryota; kingdom Viridiplantae; phylum Streptophyta; class Polypodiopsida; order Cyatheales; family Cibotiaceae; genus Cibotium; species Cibotium barometz. The sequence goes on along the minus strand of NC_141081.1, from coordinate 42,672,843 downwards.
ATGTGATCATTGCCAAGGGTGGTACCACAACATGAAGCCTTTGTTCTTGAAGCTCCTCTCCATTGAGTCAATCATTTTCTTTGAGATCTTCACATCGAACACTTCATTTCATCCATCGGTCGTATCTTCATCATTATCTTCTAACTTAGCAATCATAAAGTTTGTCATCTTACTACCATGCAAGTAGTATAAGCTTTGAGGGCATTTATAGACAATATGTTGCACAACAAGGGGAGATACCTCATATTTTGAAGGAGTGTCATGATACTGCATGTGTGGGTCATTTTGTTGGGAAACTCACTACATTGAAAATTTTGTGAGTGGGGTATTGGTGTCCGACTATTTTCAAGGATTCCTTTGAGTGGTGTAAGAGATGTGATGTTTGCCAGAGAGCCACCCGTCTTGAGAATTTTTTGAGACCTAATACCCCTATTATAGCTGCCCTACCTTTTGAGAAGTGGGGGATCGACTATGTGGGTCCTATTACACCTACCTCTAAACATGGAAAGTCTTATATCATAGATGCCACACTGACTATTTGACTAAGTGGAGTGAGGCTAGAGCTGTGAGGAGAGATGATGCACACACTACAACTACATTCTTGATCGAGCATATTATTTCATTTTGGGACACCTACTGAGTTGGTATCATATAGGGGGACACATTTTCTTAATGATGGTATTGAGGATCTTACCACTTATTTTAATATTCATCATGATAAAACTACTCCATATAGACCTTCTACTAAAAGGCAAGTTGAGAGCACTAACAAGATTTTAGTCACAATCCTTAGAAAAACTATCGATGAACATAAGAAGGATTGGGATGAGAAGTTGCCAGCCGCTTTTTGGGCTTATAACACTACTTTCAAGGAGGCCATAAGTTTCACTCCCTTCTCTCTTGTTTATGGTATGGAATGTGTGTTGCCTATTGAAAATGAGTTTGCAAGCTTGAGATTTTTGCATGAGCATACCTTACCACTTGAGGAAAGTTTGTAGAAAGTAGGAGAGGTTGGGTACTTTAGAGCATCTAGATGAGTGGAGATTGAGAGCCTATCTATACCAGGAGGTTGTTAAGAAATGACAAACTAAACAAAGGGCTAAGAATGCTAAAAACTATTTTTTTGAAGTGAGGTAGCCTGTTCTCCTATATGATGCATGTCATGAGCTTTTTCCAAGGAATTTGAGTCATTTATAGTTGGGGCCTTATCATATTGTGAGTGTTTTCCCTAAGAATAAGGTCTAGCTTCTTGCACAGATGGATGGAATATGGTTTTCAACGAAAACCAATTTTGATAAAATTAAGCCTTATATCGGATGTGATATCATCTTCTTCATCTCGTTGTTTGCAGATGTTGTTGGTGAGACTTCTACTTCTCTTTGATCTCTCTACTTTGATGGAGCCTGTCGAGGTAAAGAGAAGGTTGGTACTTGTGGCATAGTCATTTACCCCCCTGAAGGGAGTGCTATTCTTTTAGAAGTTCATTTGAGAGTAATAATATTGCAAAGTATCAGGCACTTTTGATTGGTTTGAGGGCTTTACTTCTATTGGGTACAACTGATATTCGTGTCTATGGAGATTCACAACTTGTGGTTCACCAGCTCCATGGTCAAGCTCATACCCTCCAACCCTTGATGCACTACTATAGCCAAATAGCCTCCTGTCACTTCCACCCATTTTACCTCCGATACCCTTACCTTGTTGCCTCGCCAAGAGAACACTTTTGCAAATTCCTTAGCTTTGATGACCCTATCTAGTTTTTTACTCAAAACTTTGATCATTTCTTGGTGGATACATCCTTTGACATTGATCCTTGGGAGTTAGTGCAAAATCTTAAGTGCTTGGGAGTTGAGGAGTTGTGTAGCCTTCTAAGGGTCTTAAAGTCATCCCATCCTTCCACTTTTGACTCTGTTATTCTCTGTTATTCTCTCCATGACTTGTCAACTTGTGTAGCCTTCTAAGGGTCTTAAAGTCATCCTTCCACTTTTGACTCTGTTATTCTCTCCATGACTTGTCAACTTATCCACTTATCTGATGTTACCTTTCTTATTGTAGACCCTAGCCATTTTCTCATGATACTATAGCCCAATGTATAAGGCACCAATCAAACCAAAGATTCTAGGTTCACACTAGTAGGCTAAGTTTTCCCCACCGTGCAAGACACGATTGTTGCATTTTCTTTTAGTGCTACCACTTCTGCTCTTAGTGCATGTCAAGCTTGTGTTTACTCACCCACGTGAATGTGCATTTGTGTTTTCATTGGTTTTGCATACCCAATTCAATCATAAATGTTGCTCTCACTTGGTCTTGCCACTAGTTTGCGCATTTTACAGATACCACGCAAATGAGCACTATGGTCATAGCAATAAAGATACTAGAGTATACTACACATTAGAAAACAATGAGATGGGCTCAATCAAAGCGCAACATTAACACCAAACTATAGCCTAGCATAAAAAATGAGAGAGAGCATGTAGCTAACCTTGCCAAGTCTTGCATATAAGAGGGAGCCATGATGTGGGACAAAGGGCCAAGCCCATTAAAAAAAAGAAGGTTTAAAACCTTGTTTTAAAAAAATAATGATTAGCTAGAAACGAAGCGACGTAGTAGCAGGGAACCACCGCAGTCGCGAAAGAAGAGGGGGAGGATCGCCTTGATCTTGCCGACCGACTACTAGTGCTCCGAGAGAGAGAGAGAGAGAGAGAGAGAGAGAGTAGAGCTGTGAGTGCACATACACATGCTACTATTGAGTGCCATGAAGAAGTGAGGAAAGAGAGGATCTTGTCGGTCATGCATGGTGGGCTAAAGAAAGAGGAAGTCTGTGAAAGAAAGAGAGAGGGTTAAGTTTTGAGCATCCACATCTAAGAGAGAGAGAGAATCTTTTTCTCTATTGCGATCTGCACAGACGATGAGAGAGGGATTGTATTTTTTAAAAAAAAGGACAAATATTATACATATTTATAAGTTTTTTTTTTTTTAAAAGGTGAAAGGGGGGTGGTTCCCACCAAGAAGTGAAGAAGAGAGAAAGAAGAAGGCAAAGTGAAAAAGAAAGAAGAGAAAGAAAGTGAAGGGATAGGGAGACCTATGCTCGATAATCTACCATATACACCCTTGAGACACATGCACAACGGAAGACGAAGATCGAAGGAGAGAACAAAAAAACAAATATAAAGATGAAGGACATCTTTTTAGGAGTGATCACCACCTAACCTTGAGCACCAAACAAGATATTATATTACCACCTTCAATATTGATCCACGCACCATTATGGAGCCATTTCTTAGGGGATTACACCTTAGTATCCATATTTTGGTGAGGGCACTAGCACCACAAAACCTAGATACTGCTATCACCTCGGCCATCAATGTGGAGAGTTCTTATAGAGGTGCTTTTGAACCACAGTCGGATATAACTTCTAAAGAGGGCACGTAGGAGAGAGCGCGTGTGTGTGGAGTAGCAGCCAGAGAGATAGAGAAGAAGAAGAAGACACAAGATGTGGACTCCTTATCACAATGAGTGACTAGGGTTTGAGAGTCCTTATTAGTTATAGAAAAGAATGGTGTCTGGTTGCTTACTTACTTAGGGCTAGCACAATAATTTTCTTTACCACCCCAACAACCTCCCACTTAAAGACCGATGTGCCTCTAAGTAATGGGGTATATATATATATATGTATGTATGTATATATATATATATGTATGTATATATATGTGTGTGTGTGTGTGTGTGTGTGTGTGTGTGTGTGTGTATACATATATACATACAAAAATGGTAGAAATAATTATCTACCGAATGCCCATCAAAGTCCGACAATGTGCGAACCGCTCTGAAGGAAGCCCCTTTGTAAGAAGATCTGTAGGGTTTTTGCTTGTGTGAACCTTGGAAAGCTACATTCACTTATCCTCCAACACCTCACAAATGAAGTGATACTTCATTCGTGAACCTTGGAAAGCTGCATCCGCTCATCCTCCAACACCTCACAAATAAAGTGATACTTCATAGCCACATGCTTTGTCTTCGCACAAAGCACTTGATTCTTTGCTAGTTGTGTATAGCACTTTGACTATCACAATGTATGTAGGACTACCAGCTCAACGCTTATACCCAAGTCTCCCCCACTAGACAAGTGAGCCATAAAGCTTACTTGCAAGCCTCTCACACTGTAACATACTTAGTCTCAATAGTAGACATGGTAATGCATTCTTGTAACCAAGATTGCCATGAAACTACCCCTCTAGTGAATGTGAAAACATAGCCCAAAGTGGACCTTCTCTTGTCCAAATCTCGTGCATAATCTGCATTCGTGTAACCACTTACACATGTTCCTTGGCTTCCAAAGCAAATGCACATGTCCTTTGTACCATTCAAATATCTCATGACCCCTTTCAATGACTCCTAATGTTTCTTTCTAGGGTTTGACATGTATCTACTAACCACTCCTGCTGCGATGTCTGGATGTGTGGTTATCATAGCAAACATCAAGCTTCAGGGCTCAAATTTCATCACAGTTCTTCCCGGTAATTAGCATATCATCCACATAAAGGATTAAGATCCAAAAACTACCATCCTGAGCTTGCTTTCTATAGAGACAGTGATCCATGTCACACCTTTTGTAAGCTTGAGAGAGCATAAATGAGTGGAACCTATGTTACCACTCCCTTGCTGCCTATTTCAAACCATAAAGGATCTTCTTTAACTTGCATACCAAGTTCTCCTTGCCCTTCTCAACAAACCCTTCTGGATGCTACATATAGATATCCTCATGATGGTCACCATGCAAGAATGATGTCTTAACATCCATTTGGACAAGTTCCATGTCCTCTCTGGCAACCAACCCAAGAACACACTCTAGAGTAGTCATCTTGACAATTGGAGAAAAGATCTCATCAAAGTCAATACCATGCTGTTTCTTAAAGCCTTTAGCAACAACAAGTCTTCCCTTGTACTTTGGCTTGCCATCATTAGGCATAGCCTTCATCTTGTAGACCCATTTGCATGGTAATGAGTGCTTATCCTTAGGCAACTTCACCAAATTCGAGGTCTCATTCTTAATGAGCAACGAGTCCGTTTCTGATTGCGTAGCTCTCTCGCACTTCTTCCTATCACCCATTTGCATTGCATCTTTATAGCAGGACGACTCTCCACAATCTGTCAACATGACAGAGTCAAGAGATGGAACATAATAATCAAGAGGATGTGAAACACGTGTAGACCTCCTTAACATAGGTTGAGCCTGAATTGCCTGTTGTTCCACTCCATCACCTTGCACTTCAAGTGCTGCATCAACAATAGGTGCTAGCTGTCTTACTATTTGTCCATCTTCTTGGAACACAACTCTCCTGACCTCTAGTGTAGGTATAGGCTTCTTATGCATGTTGTCTTCATTGAAATACACATCATTGTTGTGGATTATTTTTCTAGGCTCGCGATCCCATAGATGATATCCCATCTCACCAGAATCACCATATCCAACAAATATACATTTTTGAGACTTTGGTGCTAACTTGTCCCTAAACTCCTTATGTACATGGTAGAATGCCTCACAGCCAAAGACCCTAAGATGCTTGTAAGAAGGTGGCTTTCTTCACCAAAGCTCTTTAGCAACCTTATGATCTATAGCCCTATTTGGAGATCTGTTGTGATAAGATGACCAGCTGTGGCAACTACTTCTGCCCACCAAAATCCATCAGGCGCAACCCAAAGTTCGACAGCATTCATACTTTCTCTTGAATTGTATGGTTCATTCTCTCATCAAAACCATTTTTTGGAGGGTTATATGGAGTAGTCAACTCTCTCTTTATGCCTTTAGAATCACAAAAATTATAAAAGACTTTAGAGATATACTCCCCACCATTGTCTGTGTGCAAATACTTGATCCTTTTGCCACATTGGTTCTCCACTAGTGTTACAAACTTTTGAATACTGAAAAGACATCATGTTTTTGCTTGAGAAGGTATACCCACACCTTATGTGAGTAGTCATCAATGAAAGTAGCAAAATATGAGGCTCCACCCAATGACAATGTAGGCATAGGCCCACACACATCACTATGAATATGTGCTAATGGCTCATTTTTCCAAGTGCTTCCCCTTTTATCTGGTGACTATGATTGGGTTTGTATACCATAAAGACAATGCTCACAAAGTGAAAAATCAAAAAAATTGAAACCAAGGATGTAGCCAAAATGAGAGAGTAGCTCCATTCCTTTGTGAGACATATGACCTAACTAACGATGCCACAAAGGAAACACTTGGTTGCTCTATTATACAAAGTACATTATGTTTGACATTGGACACAATCTAGGATCCAGTTACAATCCTAGATTGGAACTTGAAAAAAAAAAATTCCATAGACATTGCATCTCTAATTATGCAATGTAGCATAATTAGAGAACTTTTAATTAATAATAAGGAGCTAAATGAAGAAATATGCAATTATGAACTGAAGACAAAAGTTAATCAAGCTAAAGAGAACTACACCTACATTGCTTTGATAGAAATTCATGTATTAGAAACTATTGTGGATCATAGATAAAGAAGTTAGTCTTCATGACCATAGAGATTAATTACAAGATTAAGGACAACAAATTAAGAAAGTGAGAGATGACAAAACACTATATTTTCTTATTGAAAACATAAGTGTGTGTACATGTTTATATAGAAAGTCTAGTGCATGTACTTTTCTTAATAGTAAGCTAATGTGTGTGAGTTGAATTTTTCTTAATATGTTGTGCTTTATCTAAAAGTGCTTATTACTGCATTGTAAGAGGTGTTTCTCACTTGCTGTGCATATCACTTGATATCCCAACACATCCTTCATAGGGATAGTGTGCTAAAAGGTCTTTCAACCCCACCCTTTACCATCCTTGTAGTTCCACAAAAAGATATCATGGTACTCTTTTAGTGTGATACTAAGAGCTCTCCCTCTTCTTATCATAGTCTATAGATTTATGGCTATATAGACAAGGCAAGGCTCTTCCCATGGGTTTCCTAGGTCAACTTTCTTTTCATCCTATGTCCCATCATAAGACTCATCTACTACTATTGGTTTAGATCTTTGTGGCTTTTGCAGTTCAATTGTTTTATCCTAGATATTGTACTTTTTGAAGTTTGAAGGGACGCTCATTGTAGTGTCCTCAACACTATTGATCCCTTCACTCCAAGATTTCCATGACTAGCTAAGCATGTGCTTACATTCCTTGAAGTAAGCCTTGTGTTTGGTTTTGGTCATTTTGGGTTTTTCAAACATTCATGGCTCATTTGTTTCTTTTTCCTCTTGCAAGATGATTGATCTAGCTATGGATTGAGCTAATTTCCTTTTGCCTTATTGAGAGCTTTTGGACTTGCTATTGTCTTGTTTATCATTCAATGTTTCCAATGATATTTTCCATTTATTATTATGTGCTTGAATGTGATCTATGGCTTCTGAATGAAGAAAATATTCAAGATTTCAATCTTTGCCCTTTTGATTGTGCTTTTTTTCTTTTTATTTCTATACATTATTTCCTTCTTAGGTCCTATAGGTCTCTAGCCATCACATCCAACTCAATTGGCTCTCTCTTATGCAACAAAAAATGTATCTTTTCTCATTCAAAGTCAAGGACAATCTCATCATCTTTAGCACTAGTGGTGGTAGCCTCTTGAAGACAAATTGAGTCATCTTGTTCATGAGGGAAACTACTCTCCTCCAAAGATCTTAGATCATTGATTGGCATAGCTTCTCCTAGCATGTATAAATTTGCCATTTCATGCACATAATGCAATAGATTGACCATTCTGATTTGAATTATATCATATCATTCTTTTTTGCAAAACCTTTTCTCGTGTAGCATTGTGAACACATCCATGGTAGACAATATATGCATCCATTCATGACCATCCCCATGACATGTTCAGGGAATGGTTTATGCACATATGCCTCATCTCTTAGGAATCTCTTGTTGTGCCTTTGATCCTCATCTACCCCTCCTCCCAATCTCTTCTTCTCCCCTTCTCAATCTTCTTCTCTCTCTCTCTCTCTCTCTCTCTCTCTCTCTCTCTCTCTCTCTCTCTCTCTCTCTCTCTCTCTCTCTCTCTCTCTCTCTCAGTATCTTCATACATTACAACAATCTTTTCTTCTTCTTCATCCTCCCAAACTTTTCAATGTCTTCCCCTTCCTCCCAATCTCTTCTTCTCCCCCTTCTCAATAAGTTATTCTTCTCTCTCTCTCTCTCTCTCTCTCTCTCTCTCTCTCTCTCTCTCTCTCTCTCTCTCTCTCTCTCTCTCTCTCTCTCTCTCTCTCTCTCTCTGTGTGAGCATTTCATGATGACATGAATAGAAAAAGGTACAAATAATCATTTATTTCAGGAATCATAAAATAAAACAATTTTGGAAAAGATGCATGGTAGGGTAGAAAAAAAATGATAAAATGGGAGAATTACTTATAAAAGATGCATTAAAGACAAAGCATGAGTACGAAAAGTGAATCCATGAGTCTTGTGAATTATTTGACAATCCATAGGAATTATTTCTCAAGCTTGTTTGTAATCATAAATTATCTGAAATATTTTGCTACTTTAAACATCCTCACTTGGAGTCTAATATATACATGCATTTTCTAGACATGAACTTGCATCTATGGATATAGGAGTCATTCCTAAGGAAAAAGAGTTAAAGTCTTGCACAAGCATCCTTGTAACATTTCACTAGGTCTAATCTATGAGGTTTACACATGTGGTGACATCCTCAAGTCTTATGCCTATATAATGGTAGCCTCGGTCCTAGATTTCTTTAAGTTGCATCTCATAAGATGCTATCCTAGGATCGCTTCATAGTTGGGGTCTTGATTGAAACCCACTATAGAAAAAGCATGTTCGTATTCTATGCTACAAGCCTCCACAATCATGCTTTCCAATAGTCCAAGTAGGTGTTCCAAATTATCATCAGCAGAGTGAGTTGCAAATCCATTTGGATTTTTTATAGTGCTTTCCACCCTCACTTCTCCCATATGGATTTTGTCGCGATGCTAATTCTAGTTCTAGTGTTAGGTATGGACACTATCTATTTTAGTAGAAGGCATGATGTCATTACCTTTGTCCCACCTTGACTTTTCATATTGTTCACCTTTCTTACACTAAATATTCACTTTGTTATGATAAACTTTAGACACTTTTTTTTTTCTATGCTAAGCTTTTTAATTTGCAAGGGAAAAGAAAAAAACATTACAATATTGACTTGTTGTTGTTGACTTGTTCCATTCACTTCATGAGTTGTTGATTGCCTTAATTTTTGTATGACTTGCTTGCATTGACTTGTTCCTTTTACTCCTTATGTTTCTAATTCTATCTACATATATGTACGTATAATAAGGCTAAAGAAGATGTCCTCATAGCATGGACAATCTTCAAGCTAGAGCAAGGGAAAACTATCTAGAAGTATGTACATAAGTATTGGGATTTACATCTCAAAGCCACACTCTTCCGTCAGATAGATTTTTTTGAGAAAAGACAATAATTCTATGTTGGGCTTCTCAAAGAGGCATGCGAACTTATGTCAATGCTCAAAAGCCCAAATCTATCTCTGAGATTATACATCATATGATAGTAGCAGCCAAGATTTTTCTTCCTACGACAAAGTCAAGGTCTAAACACAATGACAAAGGAGATAGATTCCAATTGAGAGATAGACCTCCCAATGACCACAAAAGTAGAGGTGACAAAAAGAAAGAAAAAGGCACCTAAAACTTAAAAATCACCTCTCTCTAGAAGAAGAGATGGAATGTTATAGATGCGAGAATCGATGCTTTAGACGTGGGGAACAAGGTCATTCTTATCGAGCTTGTCCTTCAAGACCAAGAAGAAGGATAAACCCCAAGTATCCATGATTCTCACCCAAGAGAAGCAAAAGAATCAAGAAGAAAAAGCATCATGCCCATGTTATGCATAGGGCAAAGTATCTAATCAAGATTGTTTCATTATGTTTGATTCAAGCTCTAACCACAACTTTATATCAAAAGAGTTGCCTAAATTTATCCCCAATCTTGAATTTTTGTCTACAATCGGTTATCCAATCCCTTTGGAGCATCACAACCTTATCCTCTTATTTGGGCCTCGTTCCCCCACTTCCAAGTGACTTTACATAAGCAAGGCTTTTGTATCTAGAATAAAAGGGTTGTTTGTAGACCCAAAAACTCACAAGTGAAAGAAATAGAATGATTTTAGAAGGCCCACAATGTTGTCTTTAATTCTTTGAATCATTTGAATGGCATACATCATGTGAAAGGAAAGTTGTAAATGCTTTGGGTAGTGCTTATGGCTTGTCCGTATTTGGATCAAAGCCTTTTTTGTCTTGGTATTGTGATATAAGAATCCTTAAATGTGGTCTTGAATTCTTTGAATGGCATATTTCATGTGAAATGAAACTTTCAATGCTTATAGCTTCTCTATCATTATTGGATCAAAGTCTTTTGTGTCTTGGTACTCTGATATAAGAATTCTAGAACTATGATTTGAATTCTTTCACAGAGGATAAAAGGCATTTCTCATGTGAAAGGATATTGTCTTGGTATCATGATACATGAATGCTTGAATGCCATCTTGAAATTTTTTACAAAGGATAGATGGCATATCTCATGTGAAATAAGTCTTTTTTCCTTTTTTTGCTTATGGGTTCAATAAAGACCTCATAAAACAACGTTGAAGTTTGCACTTTGTTTCTTTTATGAGTGGAGGTTGTCTCAAGGCAACCTCCACTTGAGACAACCTCCACTCATCATCATCATCATCATCATACAGGCCCTACAAAATGGTCAACATCATATAGGCAAGCACTTGTAAGAGTCAAGGAACCCTACTATTTATAAGGAGTGATATGCTACCAAAGCCCTTGTGAGAAATAACATCCATAATGGCAAGACTCTATATTTTGTGAGATTTTATGAGAATAAAATACATTCTAAAACTTTTGACCTTAAAATATATGGTATATATAATAACACTTTCTCATTATGACTCTAATGGGATATACTATGAGAATAAAACACATTGTAATAATTTAACCTTTTACCTTCAAACATATGCTAAAAAATTACTAACACTCTCCCAAGAATCCAATGTGAGATGCTATGAGAATACAATATACATTGCAGCAAATCAAAACTTTTATCTTCAAACACATATAAAAATTTCCCAAGACTCTAACAAGAGATGCTTTAATAATACAACTCTTTACCTTCAAACGTATGCTAAAATCTCAAAGCTTTGAAGAAGAAAACACATAGTAACACATTCCACAATGACAAGCCTTCTGTCCAATGATGTGAGGTGCTATGGGAATAGAAGGCATTACCACCACAATCAAAGCTTTTACCTTCAAATACATTGTAAACACATTTCCATAATGGCAAGCCTACGTGATGGTAATGAGCCTCCTAAATGGAATAGAAGAAATTTACATGATGGAAATTAGCCTCCTAAATGGAATATAAGAGGAGGTCAATAATAAGCAATAATGGGCATTCATGATTCTAATGTGCCTTTTGTTGCTTGATACTAACCAATTAAACTCCACAAGGAAAAAAATCCTTAAAAAAATTCTAATGTTCCTTTTGTTGCTTGATACTTGGTACTAAGTACCGACAACAACTGGGGTCTAGCCGATCGTCACCCATTTTCCATTGTTGCTTGATACTAACTGCTTAAACTCCATAAGGAAAAATAATCCCAAAAAGGGTTGATACCAAAGCAAAGTGTGGTCTCTATGCTCAAAATGCTCCTTTAATCCCTTTGATACTAACCTTGAAAACCTTGTTACTACAAAGATAATCCCAAGAGAGGTAAATATCAAGTAATGTGGGGCCTATATGATCAAAATGAGCCTCCTATCACTTGACACTAGCCCCATAAACCCTATAAGTGAAATAATCCCATAAAGGGAGTGATGTGGCTTTTATATGATTGAAATCAGCCTCCTATTGCTTGATATTGATACTCTCACAAAAATAACCATTGGAGGTTTAGACATATATAGTTCCAATGTGTCATCTCTTGCTTGGTACTTACCTTGTATTATTGTAAATGACTACATAAGGGATCACTTCAAGTGAAATGGGGTCTGTACTAGCCCCTTACCCTAGGCTACTAACCTATTTGTTCCAGTGGAACAAGTAAAGCAAGGAAAGAGGAGACATAAGCGGTAATCAATTTTTGACAACAAACATCCCTTCATTATTTTATTACTTTATTACCCTTGTGATAAATTTTGGATTGACCCTTTGAGTGGGGCCTTGACCTTCCAGCTTGTATCTACATCTTTTTACCCAAGTACATTGTAAAAGTGTAATTTCACCAAGCCTTAGTTATAAAGACGTCTTTAGGGATTGGGTTAGAGATGTTTCTAGGGTTTCTCCTATCACATCAAGCTTGAGCTCAAGTAAGTAAGAGAAGGTGATTCTTTGTATCTCCATTGCTCTCATTGTTGTATTTATTGATTCCATTGGTGAATAGAAAGTAATAACAATATTCTCTACCTTGTTTCTAAGTCATTTGTCCATTGATTTTAGTAGTGGAAGCTTTGAAATCATGTGTTTGTGCAAATAGGTTGAATTCTTTGTTTGAGTATTTTATAGCTACTTTTGAGGGATTTCAATGTGTTTCTATCATTGGTAGGGACTGAATGAAATACTCTTTGGTTGTGTAGGACTTATTTCTAGTTTTCTTCTATGCCACATTTGAAATTGCGATCTCATTATAGGTTGTAAAATTGTGTTTAAGTGATTCATACATGTTCCCATAGGTATGCTTCATACAAGGAATGAACCCATTACTCGAAACACTTGTTTTGGCATGAGAATTAGTATTAGATAAGGTTAGCATCTATGCATGCTTGTTGCATCAATAGCAATTGTCATCGATATATCCATGACTTAGAGTATCTCCTCTTATAGCTTATAGGTGTGATTCCATGGTGCTTGACAAGCTCATGATATTTCCATGTACTAGTTAGTTTGCTTTCCCAATATTGACATTGTCTTGGTATTTGTAAGCTTAGCTATGACATCTGTCACTCACGGGGGCGAGTCCCTAACAATGGCACCATTGCCAAGGAGCTAGAGTCTTGACTAGCAAATCTGCTTGGAGTACTTGTAGCATTTTGAATACACTAAAGTACTCAATTTCACCATTTTAGCTTTAGTGGAGAGGCTGAAATGGGGTTTCAAGGCTCTCAATTGTAGCCAAGGGGATGGGGACCCGCCATGGACCTTCACATAGGAGAGGGAGTGTGCATTGAAGTTGAGTTATGTGATTACATCCATTTTATCCTCAATTGTATGACTTAGTAGTTTACGCTTATGATTTAGCATTTTTAGAAATTTCATTGTTCCTTTCAGTTGTTTTACTTCATTCCTTTTGGATTAGGATTGTTTTTATGTTTTCTAGGAGTAGGTTAGGTAATTTCACTACTAAATCCACTGCTCATGACATCTTTTGCACAAAATATTTGAATCTGGGATCTCAATTGCCTTGAGTTGCTTCATGCACTCAAAGTGCCTTAAACTAGTTCATTCTTCACAAAATTGAGTTTTGAGCTATTCTAGGTACAAGGAAGGATTGGGTAAGTCAATTGTGTAGATTTGGGAAAAACATTTGAAATTGTAATTTTAAGTTATCTTTTCAAAATTGATATCTGAGCTCACATCTACCTTTCACAAACTATTTCATGATCCTATGCTAAGTTGTGCTGTGATTGCATTCTTGAGGTTCAAGATATTAGCAATCAATGTGTGAAAAGGATAAAATGGCTTCAAATTGACAAATTTGTGACCAAAATCACAAAATACTACACACAAGGCTTAAAAGGACCTCATCCACCTCCTAGATTCATCAAATGTAGATTTTGACTTCAAATTTGAAATCGTGATTTTATCTTGAATGCTCTAAATTGGCTTTTCAGCATACCAATGTCTAACTTATTCCCTATGGATCCCAACCATAGCCTTGGATTAGAAATTCAAGTTTGAGCACCAAAACTAATCTAAAAGTATGGGTTTCAAGTGTTTTTGACATACATCTAGTTTAGGTGAACTAGAAGCATAGTTGCGCTTGTTATTAGGAATGAGGAAGCCAATTGTGACAACAAATTTTCAAAAGGAAAATTTTCAAATCGCAATTTCAAATTTTTCTCTCGGAATTTATCTTTGAGTGTTGCGTGTCTAACACTAGCCGGAATAGCTATGTGAAGTTAGAATGACAAAAAATTGAATTTTGAGCTTGTTTTGAGCAATTTTCCTTTTCAAGGGTTACGCTAATGCATGCGCACCAAAAGGAAACTAGGATTGAAAATCTCAAAGGAAATCAGACCTAGAGAGTGCCCACTAGCTCAATTCAAGTTGTTTTAGTAAACTCAATGCACCTAAGGTTAGAAGCACTCTATAGGAGGTGAGGAAAGCCCATTGGAATCAACACTAGGAAGAACAAAATATCAACACAAAAAAGCATAGCTAGGAGCAAAATATCAGCACAAGAGAGCACATCTAGGTCACAAACCAAGAAAGAACTTAACATATGAAACTCAATTAGAATCAAGTATAAACACCACATTATCAAAACCCTCTAGATCCCATGAAATCAAGTTTGACTATGGCACTAGAATTAGGTTTCATATGGAAAAACCTATGGAACCAAGATCTAGGGATTTTATGAATCAATATATACAGCCAAGGTTGAGGACCATTGCTCAAATTTCAACCCGAAACCATGGGTAAACTTCCAAAATGATCACTGCATGGGTAGAGATAGTATAATGTACCAATTTGTAGAGAATCTTGATGAAGTGGGCGATATGTTGGGATGCATAGTGTCAAGAGATTTGCACTATGGAGATGAAGTGCAACCCACACTAGTCCAACCAAATCTAAGGCTGATAAATTATATATGGACTTGAGGACTCCCCATAGATGACATCACAAGAGCCTTATACAAGAGAGAAGACGTGGGTGTGTAGTTATTCTTCTATGTATGAGAGAGTCCAATGGAACACAATCTATTTGACAAAAAAGTGCTTTATGTTTTTGTCCACCACCACGAGACTATAGAACAACTTTCGTTTGGTAATCTTCATGGATAAATATGGCAAGGAGTGGAATATCTTGTTAGAGGACAAATTAAGAGGCCTCACATATCAAGGGATGCCTATCTCAATATTTTGGAAGAATGAAACCAACACTTCAGACTTTAGAACTCATGCACCTGTACCACATCCAATGCCATATCCACCACACAAATTTCAACAACAAGTGCTCCTAGAGTTTCTTTCATGGAAGGGCTTGTAACACCTAGTGCTCCAATTGATTCAAGAGCAATTGGATCAGTACATACACATGCCTCCAACCAGTGGTCATTCGTTGGCAAGCAAAGTTGTGCCAATATGACCCCACTATCTCCATCACCATCATATCACACACTACTAGTATCTATAGACTTTAGACCTAGTAGATCATCATGGGAACCATCACAATTCAAAATAAGACCATCAAAGTTTTAGAAATGGGTCAAGAAGTTTAATGGGTCAAGTGATCTGTATGATCCTTTGGCATCATTTGAAAAAGTACCTTGAGTCAAAGCGGTCTTTGATCTCGATAACTTGGTTGAAGATTTGGATTCACATTAGAAGGCAAATCTTTATCTTGGTTCCAAACTTTACATCCACATACTTTCAAAAATTTTGATGCTTTCAAAGGGACTTCATGGAAGCCTTTACAAAGACAAGGATCAAACATAGCATAAGCATGTTGATCTATGACTTCAAGAAAGAAGAAATATAATCTATGAGAGATTGCACTAAGCATAGCATATGCATAAGCATGTTGATCTATGACTTCAAGAAAGAGGAAATATAATCTATGAGAGATTGCACTAATCGCTTACGCGAATATATCTCAATATGTCCAATAGGTTAGATGCCAAACCCAAAGAGGTTGATTTCTATCCCATATGGCAAGAAGCACAAGACCTTGAATGAATGCATCCACTATGCCATAGATCTAGACAATAATTGTGACATGGCATTGATAAGCCCATCATATCCTCTCATGCATCAAGTTCTAGAAGCACAGTTGAGAAGTCGACTAGTAGACATAGAGGCTATCACTAAAATGGTCATGAAGAAAATGAATCAAGTTTTCAAACCACCCCTGTGAGATCCCTCTCCCCACCGTGCAACGGATTCGGGGTGCTAGCAGCGGAAGTAGCACTTCTTGCACGAGGCAGGGTCCCACACTCGGTGTCTCATCCACGGATATCCGGACAAGAGACTAATCCGTCGGTTTTTCCAAAACCGAACCCGGAAAAACTTCCCTTACCCGGAAAGCACGGGCGATTCCACCAGGATAACTTTTTACTCTAACGTAGTCAAGACCATTACTGATCACGCTGATCCGACTGCACCTATAAAGATACTCGGTCGGATCAAGGAAGAAACTTGCACTTGAATCATTGGGATCAACGCTTTTTTCCCCATCAAGAGGCAGAGCTGCTGATTCCTATCCATAGAACAATTACTATCCGAGATTTACTTTATCTATCGTAATAACAGAAATTGAGTCTCGATTTATGGATCCATCAGTCCAGCCTAACCCCATCCAGTCCCATGGGTTAGCCAACCGCCAACCACTGTAGAGATGGGATCCAATTAGGAATTTGGTTAGGTTTTGTCCCGGGTACCAAGGAAAAGAGTTCCCAGGCCCCCTAGCCGGAAGTTCATGCAAACATAAAACTAGTCACACCACTTACGCACCCAATATGAAATTGCCTTTTTCTCAACATCAGCTAACTTTAAAACAATCCTTTAATGAAACCATTATGCCATTGATCACTATCCTCAAAATCTCTAGTTGAATCCATATTTCTAATCATTCATTCATCGGTGTACTTATGGCGTCATTGGCAACCAGAACGCTCACCACCTGTTCGCTCAGGGGCCTTTTCAATAGTTCCTAGCTCATAGTAACCGATAATATTTTCACATATAAAAATCAAGATGGAATCCTTGTTGAAGATCAGCAAGATCAATCAACAAATCCATATAAAGGAGCCATGGACTCACCCGTTGAGGGGACCAGCAAGGTCAATCAACCAGATCCATGCCCGGTTTTAGAAAATAACTCTTACTCCTTATTCGAATATCTTCCACGACGCACGTGTGGGTATCTTCGGCAACCCAGAGCCCGAGCACAGTATGGTCAGCACCCTCTAGGATCCTTCGCAGGTGACCTAGCGCTTCACTCATAGGCCGCTTCCTTCGTCCCTCATCCACCGTATCGAAAGCTCACCATTTAAATCGATGGTCAAGACCTCGGTCGACCTTGCTACGCGAGACGTCCTCCAGTGACTCTCCGTCTCAGCAGTTGTAACTTTAACAGTTACGTCTCCATGACCTTAATCCACAAGACGGTCAAAATGCTTCCCCAGCATTCTTGACATAAAACAATCATTTACAAACAGGTCACAAAATACAGTTTTTATTTCGAACTCTCATCTTTCCACATTATCCCTCCTCTTATCCCTCCTCAGTCCACATTACTTATTCCACATTCCATTCATATGTGGACTCATTCTCATCCGTTCACTCATATCGACGACACATTATTTCACATACACATTCACATTCATTATTCTACATACACATCCATGTTCGTACATCCACATCATACATCCAATCCCATATCCGCATTCATACAAACACATCCATATCCACATACATACATCCACATCCACATCCACATTCACATCCATACATCCACATCTACATACATACATCCATTTTCACATCCTCATTCATACATCCACATCCACATTCCCATTCACATCCATACATCCACTTCTACATGCATACATCCACACTTCCATTTCCACATCCACACATCCACATTCACATTCATACATCCACATCCACATTCATTCATACATCCATACATCCACTTCTACATACATACACCATTTTCACATCCGCATTCATACATCCACATCCACATACATACATCCACATCCACATTCCCATTCACATCCATACATCCACTTCTACATGCATACATCCATTTTCACATCCGCACATCTACATTCACCTTCATACATCCATTTTCACATTCCCATTCATATAACCACATACCCCTTCACATCTATTCTTTTACATCACATCCATTCTCGCCCTATCATAACCCATATACATCTTATCACATCTTAACTCATCTTATCACATCTTAACTCATCTCATATGCATCTTATCACATCTCATACACCTCTTATCACATCCTATCACATCTCATACACATCCTATCACATCCTATCACATCTCATATACATCTTATCACATCCTAACTCATCTTATCACATCCTAACTCATCTCATATGCATCTTATCACATCTTAATATCTATTTATAGAATACAAGAGAATTCTTATATTTGATGTAAGATTTCTTTACGCATCTATATATGCATAAATTCCATTTTAAGGAGAATAACACTTTCGAAATAAAAATCAATCTTTTATGCATCTTCCTATGCATAAATTCATTTTAAATGAGAATGACACTTTTGGATTAAAATAAATTCTTTATGCATCTTTCCATGCATAAATCCAATTTAGTAAGAATTACACTTTTAGAATAAAAGAATTTCTCTTATGCATCTAATTTATGCATAAAATCCATTTATGATGAAAATCACACTTTTAGTATAAAAAAATATCTTTTATGCATACCTCTATGCATGAAATTTAAATATGATAAAATTAACACTTTTACATTAAAATAATCTTTTATGCATACCTCTATGCATGAATTCCAAATATGATAAAAGTAACACTTTTACATTAAAATAATAATCTTTTATGCATACCTCTATGCATGAAATCCAAATATGATAAAAGTAACACTTTTGCATTAAAATAATAATATTTTATGCATACCTCTATGCATGAAATCCAATTATGATAAAAGTAACACTTTTACATTAAA
Source organism: Cibotium barometz (assembly GCF_041138505.1). Taxonomy (NCBI): domain Eukaryota; kingdom Viridiplantae; phylum Streptophyta; class Polypodiopsida; order Cyatheales; family Cibotiaceae; genus Cibotium; species Cibotium barometz. The sequence continues at coordinate 42,653,855 of NC_141081.1, read as the reverse complement.
ATAATAATCTTTTATGCATACCTCTATGCATGAAATCCAATTATGATAAAAGTAACACTTTTACATTAAAATAATAATCTTTTATGCATACCTCTATGCATGAAATCCAAATATGATAAAAGTAAAACTTTTACATTAAAATAAAATCTTTTATGCATACTTCTATGCATGAAATTCAATTATGATAAAAGTAACACTTTTACATTAAAATAATAATCTTTTATGCATACCTCTATGCATGAAATTCAATTATGATAAAAGTAACACTTTTACATTAAAATAATAATTTTTATGCATACCTCTATGCATGAAATCCAAATATGATAAAAGTAACACTTTTATATTAAAATAATAATCTTTATGCATACCTCTATGCATGAAAATGATACTTTAGAATATAGAAACCGTAAGGATTACTCTTTTAGGATAATAAAAGATGAATTTTATCTCACTAATTTCTAAAAATTTTGCCATAACCTCGTTTGTATGGTTGACCATTTTCCAAACTTTTAAGTCTTTAAGACTAATTAAAAGTGCACCAAGAGTATTGAAATTATCCTAAAGTAAATATTTTTCCATTTAATTAAGACAAACATTATAAAAACTTGAATTTAATCATTAACAATTCACCTAGGATAGAGAATGGTTGGTTTTGCTAGAGAAGAGAGGGGAATGCCTTTTTGTAATGAGGCATAACATTTTTAGAGAAGACATAAAGCATAAAAACCATTTAAAACCATAAAAATAAGTAAAAAAATAGAAGAATCACCAACGTACTAATGACTTTGATAGCTTTCCTTTGGCTTGATGGTTTTAGGGTTCAACTCTTGTTTGGACAAGTGGCCACACCAATCTTTGGAAGAGGGAAATGTCAAAAACTAGTGAATTATTAATAAATTCACAATTCTTGGCTTGGGAGGAGTAGAGTAACAGTGCATAAAACACTATTAAGTTTCAACAAAGGGGAAGGCCTCTATTTATAGGAAAAAGTGAGCTCCTAACCAAACAAACTGATTCTAGAATTTTCCAGTTCAGTTTGGTCAATTTTTGACCATTTTTAGATCAGTTGAGCTAACTTTTTGCAACTAGACTTGAAGTAGGAGAGAGGAGTCTAGATGAAATATCTCAATTTTTGAAGATTTAAAACTCAATTACACATGTGAAGTAGGCACCTCATTCATGAGGGGGAAATCCCCATGCAGAGGTGTCAAAAATGCATCATTACTTCTAAATATCTCTCCTTTTTAACTATTAGCCTTGTCCTTTTTCAACTCTTCATCTTATGTGAGTATTTACTTCTAAATATCTCTCCTTTTTAACTATTAGCCTTGTCCTTTTTAACTATTAGCCTTGTCCTTATTCAACTCTTCATCTTATGTGAGCATTTACTCATTTTTGGATACCCAAAATATCTCATATTTTTTATATTACTCATAGTTTCTTACTAATAAACCTTGTACATAGTCAACTCTTCATCTTATGTGAGCATTTACTCATTTTTTGGTATCTTCTTTTACAAATTGGATTTATCTCCTCCCCACACATGGATTGATCCTATTGGCCCACAGGAACCTTAATTGGACCATAATCCAAAATTTTTTGAAAATCTAGACCCTTAGGCTAAGGTCCTTTATACCCATTTCCAATTAATTCCAATTACACATTGGAAAGTTCTTTTTGAATTTCTGTTTCAGGGAAATTCATTTTAATAAGATGAGATATTTTTCTATCCAAAAATATTAAAAATCTAAATACTCTCTCTAGAATATTTTCTCTCTCTAGGTTAAAATAGTTAGAAACAATATCTTTTATATTTCTGAAGAGGGATTTAATTACACGGGAAGATGCTGGACATCTTGAGAGGCTGGGGAGGAATCTTACAACCCCCCAAGAGACGTCTGGAGGAAGTCCGCACAGAAAACAACTCGTGCTATGTAGCACGGTCCACAATAGAATACGTATGCCTATTTTGCAGAAAACTACACTGCCAAAATTTCTGCACAAAATGACGAAAACACCTGTACAGAACTTGTAATGCAAAAACGGAGCCCGAAACGACCTCAGATGCAATTTCTGAGAACACACGGCCCTACGAGCTTATCTGCAGAGTATAGGGACCTACAAGCGCTTGTGAAAGCTCACCTCAATCACAGAACGTGAGTTGAAGGGTGCTAGCGGCGTAGCCCTGGGAGCCGATGCTTGCTTTGATACTAATTGTTGGAATTAGGGTTACAGGAAAGCACAAAAAGCTTGGAGAAAAAGAAGCAAGAATGCACACAACACACACAGTGTATTAGATTGTGTCAATGTACAAAGATAAGTTAGCCCTAGAATGATAGTCGTATAAACAAGCCGGGGGAAAAAACTCCTAAGGAGGGAAAAAGTGCCCCGGCGGTCCTAAGTGTGTTCACACACTTCACTACCTATATATATGGCAACAAGAAGAATATACCACATAGCTATTGGGCTAAGGCTGTTTCTACAGCAGTTTACATCATGAACAGGACTCCAACTACAGCCATACATGATGTAACTCTAGAGGAGAGGTTTACGGGGGATTTTTTTTGCGAGCTTTTTTTGCCGAGCTTTTTGGAGCAATGAACAAGTAGTTCGAGCTTTGCAAAGAACCAAGAACTTACTATGAGCTTTGCAAAGAACCAAGAACTTACTATGAGCTTTGTAAAGGACCAAGAATTTACTTACATATAAATAACAAGCTTTGAAAGATCAACAATATAAATTTCAGTCTTTTAAAGATCTAGTCCATAAAAATATTAATTACAAAGTCTTTGATCCACATCATACTTATTGATATAATTACATATATACATATACCTATCTAAATTCATGCACCTCATACACATACACATACAAAATATACATATACATACATACATGCAAGAGCTACCTACATACTAACATATATACATACATACATACATACATACTTTCTCACTTAAATATAAAAAACAATCCTTTAAAGATAAAAATTATATATACCGATCTTTAAAGTTCCAAACCATGAAAATCTCAATTACAAAGTCTTTTGATCCACATCATACTTATTGATATAATTATATATATACATATATCTACCTAAATTCATACACCTCATACATATACATATACATACATACATACAAGAGCTACCTACGCACTAACATATATACATACATACATACTTTCTTACTTACTTAAATATAAAACAATCTTTTAAAGATAAAAAATGTATATATCGATCTTTAAAGTTCCAAACCATGACAATCTTGATTACAAAGTCTTTTGATCCACAAATTATAGCATTCTTCTACGTGTCATCCCGACCTATCCTCTAATGAGAAATCTCCCAGACATGCTTTGGCTAGTACAACAAAACCAGCCAGGAGAATACACATGTATGTCCAATCTGGCAGCCCACAAGACCTCTTAGCACAAAGGATTCACACACAGATTTGTGTCCCATAAAAGCAACACTCTGTGTTTCCCTCTGATCAGCCAAGACCATTCAGCAGGGCAGCCTTGAGCACACATCTGGCATATCCCATGTACATGGTTCCACAACTCAGCACAAACATACATCCACTGTCCAATCTCTGTTTCCACCCTTTCAATTTTCCATACCCCTCCTCTCACAAGGGGCCAGATAGCACAACTCTGCACAGCAGACATAAGCCAATGGAAAGAAAGAATGATGGACAAGAATTATCTTTAAGGTTGAAGGAAGCAGAAAGAAGGGCTACTCACTTGCAACAAGAAAGGGAACAGACAAACAAGGCACATGCAAAGAAGGTGAGAGCCCTTAATGATACCATTAGTGCCAATCAAGTTGAGATGCAAATAATGGTGATAGCACAATAAGAGGCAATGGCACAAGTCACCCAAAAATTATAAGACAATCAAAGATTAGCTACCGAAAGACTTTAGAGAATCACTGAGGCCCAAGAAAGAGAGGTTACCACCAGACGTGCCCAAGAGGAAGCAACAAGGTGCTTTGAGAGGAGTTGGATGTTGCATGGATGGTCCACAAAATAACTATGTCAAACCTCCTCAGCACCAATGACTTCATCTACAAGAATTGGAACACCAATTGGCCATACAGGACAGTTTCCTCGCCATCACTCTTGCATGGAGCGATTGTGAATCGTGTTAGTATAGTGGCCTACACGGCAACGCACATACAATGTCAATACCGTAGGGGACCCATAGCTATGGACAGTCGGAGGCCATGCTAGATTGTCAGTCTAGGTGAATCAAACAGGCCAAACGCAATGAGAACATTTAGATGAGCTCATGCATGAATCTATGGACAATTATCTATGATGCGCTAATGAGATGCAGTCTAAATCAACATTTTATGACCAGTCATGAATACCTAAGCTACCAAGACTCTATCCATGCTGTTAGAATCACCAGATGCGGAGAAATCATGATTTAGACGCACGACGCAAGTAGAGAGTTTTGTTGAGATAGGCAAAGCAAGGCTTGTTTACTTGAGAGAGTATCTCTTCTTGTTGAGCATGAGAAACAGAATATGGAGGCTTATTATAGGAGGTATACTTCCTGGCACTAATTCAATCCTATGGTCATACTCTCCTCTTGAAGGAGGTAACTCACTAGGGATAGAGTCTGAAAAACAATCACTATATGCTTGAAGGAAAGACATATAGTGCATTTCCTCATTAGAGCTCATATTAGTATTAGCTTCTTGAGAAAGTGTGTACATGAGAGTCTTTAACAAAAATCATGTACACAAAAGAGAAGACTTTATTGACTTTTGTATAACATCACTAGATACAAGAGGTGTGGCTCTTCCCTTCTTCTCAGTTCTAATACTAATAGCTTTACCCTTATGAGATGAAAAGTGATATCCCTATTAAAATAAGTTGTATGGCCATACGATGAAGCCATGGCACCCCCACCAAAGTAACATCCTCATGCAACAAAGAAGATACATCAAACTCTTCTTGATCAACATACTCTTGAACACATATCTTAAGCTTCCAATCAATGGCATGATAGGGACTTGTGGCCCTTTACAGGCTCCATTCAGCATCGAGTGCAAGTCCCATTTCTTCAGTCTTGATGCCCAACTTTTGGGCTAACTCCATTGTGAAGCTTGAGGAGGAACCTTCTTGATAACTTTTGTGGGACAAGCACGGTAAGTGTGCCCTTGTTCCCCACACTTGAAGCATCGGTTCTCCTTCTTATACCTTCAAGCTCCTCGGGTGAGAGCTTGTTCTGCCCCTTGTACATCCCTCCCTCCTTCTTCTTTATATGACCTTTAAAGTCTTGAGGAGGTCACTCATTGTGAAAGGTCTTTTCACCTTTCTCATATAACTTAATAGTCATCTTGTTGAAAGGGAAAATCTTGCTACCCACATGGATGACTTCAGAGATAGTTGCTGGCTTTTGTGCATGAACATATCCACGCACATTCTCATGGAGCCCAACCAAAAACTACTGCTTTTTCTCCGAGAAATTTTTCTTCTTAAAGACAATAGCTTTGAGATGCAAATCCCAAAACTTGTCTATGTAGTGCTGCATAGTCTCTCCTTTTTCGAGCTTAAGAGCATGCCATGATGTTAACACATCATCTTGTGCTTGGTCGCTTAGGAATTGCTTCATAATAGCATTCCTACATTCTTGCCAAGTTTTGGGCCGCAAGTCTTGAGCTCAAAGACTCGCCCACCATTGACGAGCGGACCTTTGCATATACATGGCCACATGACGTAGCTTGGACTAATCGGTGAAGTGCTCCCCACCAAAAGCTGCATCGAATTGTTGGATAAAGTTAAGTACTTTATCCGTATTTCCATATGTACCATCAAATGTGAGAAAAGTCACATTCTTTCCACCCTCCTTGAATGTTTGAAGCTTGGGAGTTCTCTTCAAAACATAATGGGTCCTTTTGTGCCGTCTTGGTATGCGAGTAGAGGCGCTTGACCTTTCTTGTAGAGAACTCTCTTCATCACCTTTTGAGAGTGAACGGCTTAATGGAGGTGGAGACCTTATCCTTCTTCTATGAAAACGGCTTCTTTTACTTCTTCCACTTTTAGATGAGGAAGACTCATCACATGAGGAAGATCTTTGCCGTCTACAGTGGGAACGTCGTTCCTGAGGAGCACTTGATGGAGATTGCCCCTCTCGTTCCACGGACATTCTTACATGCTCACTCCCTTGTGGAGAATTAGCTTCTCGTGGAGGAGACTTTGTTGTAAGAACCATGCCATGAGCAAACATTAAAGCTTGAACCGTGGGCCTAAAAAAGGAATTATGTTGTGCATCATGCAAGCTTTGTACTAAATTTCTTAAGGCATGAGTTCCTTGTGTTGAAGCTTGATCTTCCTTAAAATTTACTTGTGATGCCAACTATGCTCATTTTGTGTGGAATGAAAGACATGATTCCTTGAAAAAATTCACTACCTTTTTGGATCATAGCTTAATTAAAAATGCCAATTTCAATTAAGCAATACCTACAATGCTCTAATACCAATGTAACCTAAGATTACATTAAGCTTCTTTATGGCAAATAACAAGTATTTACTCAAGCTCTTTTAGTAACGATTTCCTTTTAATTTCCTATCTTAGTAGTGATAGCATGTGAAGGAATAACATAGTAGCTAATGCATTCATTTAATTACTCACATACATAAACAACAACTAGCTTATGCATTCATTTAGCTACTCACACACACATCAAGTAGCATATGCAAATCAAGCATAACAAAACAAGAACTTAACACAATCACACAAGATTGAGGGCCGAATTTCTTCAGGATTTTCCTTTTAATTTCCTATCTTAGTAGTGATAGCATGTGAAGGAATAACATAGTAGCTAATGCATTCATTTAATTACTCACATACATAAACAACAACTAGCTTATGCATTCATTTAGCTACTCACAAACACATCAAGTAGCATATGCAAATCAAGCATAACAAAATAGGAACTTAACACAATCACACAAGATTGAGGGCCGGATTTCTTCAGGCGGACCCCCCTCGAAAGGCTTTATATTAATCTTTTGCTCTTGAATTCTTTACATAAAGAGAGAAGCTTGAATTAATACATCTCTTGGAGCATGGAGGCTAGGATCGCACTTCTCTTGCCTTGAATTCACTTGCATACATGCCTCATTGTCCATCCATTTGTGCTTTCGTGTGCCTTTTCTCTCTCTCAGATGGCCACTTTTAGAGAGAGAAAAGCCTTGATAAAGCACAACATTCATCAAACTTCAATTTTGATGACATCTAAGCACCCGCAAGCATAGCAAGAGCAGAAGTAGAAACACACCCCAAAATGAAAGCAAGCAAAAAGCAAAGTCAATGATACAACAAATGGGGAAACAATGAAGATGAGGTGTACTCAAGGAAAAAGCAAATTTGGGTACCCAAAAAGCTTCTAGATCCACAAAGATACCAATGAAAAATCTAGATACCAAGAAAACTTCGACAGCACAGCAAAATGCCAAAAGGAGCTGCAATATGAAAACAAAAAGACAATCTCCAAAGAAAGCAAAGAAATAGGAGATCAAGAGCTCAAACACTGCAAAAGAACATTTGGATACCAAAGAAGCTTCTTGACGTGCAGAAAGGTCAAATGAATATTTGGATCCCAAAGAAGCTTAAACAATAGGCATCAAGTGTGTCATTAGGCATCAGTAAGATCGCATATACTGAGAAAAAAGACATGCCCACACAAAAGTGGATTTGGCAAAAGAAGATCGATACAAATGTGCAAAAGGTGGCTACAAGTGTCTATTCTGCCACCAAAGAACTACAAAAGCCACCAAGTATGGTGAATGAAGGTTCAACCCCAAAGTACTACCATGGACACATGTTGTAAAGGGCTGACTCAAAGCAAAGAAAAAGGGGTGGTACCAAAGCACATCAGGACATCTCCCATGACAACAAAGGAGAGGGAACTTTAACTTCAAATAAAACTCTTTGGTCTGTCAAGTGTAAACATCAAAGGTAAAAGCAGGGGAAAGGTGAGGAAGAGTGCACCGACTTTGTCCCAGCAACAAATGCCCTTGGATTTTATTTCTCGAAGAACTCTTCTTGCACAGCATGAATCTTTAACTTGCATTGACTGTGTTGCATATAGGGCCACACTACACGGCCTTTCATAGACACCTTTTAAACATCTGTGCAGCACAAAAAATTTTGATGATGCCTACTTCGTCCCTAGGACTTTAAACAGGTGGGGGGGAGGCATTGCATGTAGACAAATCAAGCTTCAAGTCATGTGAATAATTATGTAAAATGAGCCTTGTGAGTATGCCCATATGTATGGTACAGAATGGGGGCAACATCATATGTGAACCCCCAGTTGTGAGATGTATATATGTAAATAATGCTAAAATTTAGTTAGTTTGTAATGAATAAATGGAGTTTTAGAATCTAAACCTCATCAAACAAGTTGAAACTTCATATCATCCTTTTTGTTTTGTTCTGATAGTTGTTTAGATAATTTTTAGTATTTTTCGATTTCATTTTCTTTTATTTTATTATTTTTTGCTTGATTTTCCTAATAAATTAATAATGTCAAGAAATCAAGCTCCAAAAATAATTTAGAGTGCAAATGCTTGATCTACATATCAAGGTGAAGCAGCAAGGCAAGCTAGAGGTTAATCTGACAACGCTCAAAAAATCACTTATCGGGCAACATGCTAAAAAAATGTCAAATTTGAGCTAACGGGGGCATCGGGTGTCCAAATGACAAACCGTTTGAGTAGAGGTGTAAGTATAAGGTCTAGGGAGCCCTGATGTGTAAGAATATCACATGCATTAGTCAGCCGAGTTGGGGAGTATAAGCACTTAGCACTAGAATACTCTCATTTGTGTTGCTTGTGTATGAGAGAGAGAGAGAGAGAGAGAGAGAGAGAGAGAGATAGAGATATTTGTGACTTAAAGCTGCAAGGACTTACGAGGCTTCATGTGCACTACCAAGTGGTCCACACTGCACACCGCTTTACAGGTATGTTCTTGCACCTAAATAGAGTGTGTATATGCACATGCATGCATGTAGGTCTAGAAATCCTAGAATCCCGGTTTAGCTAGAATCAAGCCGCGGGGAAAATCACACCAAAAAAGATCTAGCATAACTAAAATATATCACAAATGAAAAATGGAATCTAGGGACATGACATGCTCACCAAATCAAAATCTGCAAAAGAGCTCCAACTGTTTGGAATCACGATTCTAGCCAGGTGCTCCAAAACACATTGCAACTTCACCCACATGTTGCAACATATCACTAGACACCATTTATAAAGTTTGGGCTCAACTGGAACACATGTAGCATGTTAAAGTGCCAAAATGATGCTTTGTAGCAACTACACCACAAAAAATGATGCTTTGTAGCAACTACACCACAAAAAATGCTTCAAACATAGGCAAATGTGCTTCAATTTACATAAGGATAACTAGGGGATAGGGACATAGCAATGATTATGCATGTCAAGCTAGATCTGGAAAAGGCCTATCTTCTTGGAGTTGCGATTCTACACCAACAGCAAGATAAAGACCTAAACCACATCTTTGCAATGCACATAGAATGTAGTCAAGCTTAGAAGCACCCAAAATGAAATGGAATCATGAAATTGCAACAAGATGACCAAATTACAAAGATTTTGGAGTGCAGAGGGCTTTTTGGGATTCTGGAAGAGTTTTTGATGAAAAATGCCACAAGGGTTGGGGGAAATGCTCCATACCATGCTATAAATATGCCTAGCCCAGCAGCTCCCCAAAATGCCATAATTGCTAGAATCACAATTCTACAAGGATCTACATGTTGCATGCATAAAGTCACCTATCCATTGTGCTACATCACTAGAGTGCTCTCATGAATTTTCACTGTGCAAATGGGCACTTGGATGAAGAGTTACAAAGAATTTTGTGTTATGGTCGTACTCACCATAAATGCTTTTGGAATGCATTTGTGTTATGGTCGTACTCACCATAAATGCTTTTGGAATGCATGCTTTTGCGAGCTCAAAAAAGGATCAAACGATAAAGCTTCAAAGCTTTTAAAGTTTTCTTACGTTCTTGTACATGATTTTTACTTGGAGAAGAGATGGCGTCTAGTTCTCAAGCTTGACAATGTCCCAGAGAGAACAAAAAGATTCTAGAACCAAGTGACCTATTTGTATTACACATTATCATGATCCAAGACACTTGCTATGTGAATAAGGAAAACTTAAAGGCCTTTGACACAGTTGTGTTCACGAGTGAGTTCAAGAAGAAAAAAGGTGGGAGTATTAGAGCTTCCAGAAAACTTCCAAATAATGCACCAGCATAAGGATTTTATGGAAGTGTTTGAAGGAGTTGGGTTCAAATCTACTTCAATCTTCCAAGCTGGGGAATAGACTTCAAGAGGGCATACCAGCATATGATGTCAATTGAAGATGGTGGCCAAGCACACATTGATGACAAAGATGGAAATATCAACATCATGGCCATCAATGAGGAGATAGTAGTTGAAGCTCTTAGGCTCCCAAGAGGCCACCAAAATCTACATACAAAGCTTTCAGTAGAAGAGGCCAAGGCTACATTTCTAATGACTGGCAAGCAAGACCAAACATTTAAGAACTTGGTCCAAGGAGAAGTTGGGTTGCCACTACACCTCTTCATGCAATAGCTCCAGCTAGGGAGAGCGGATCGCTACAAACAGCCACACAAGAGGGTGGCTCACACTTTCTTGAAGAGTGTATTTAAGAAGATAAACATCTCTGTAAACTTTGCAGAATTGATCTTGCATGATTTGAAGGCACATGCAAGTTCACAAAACAAAGATCAAGAACAAGCCTTTCTTGAATGATGGACACTTTATGATGTTGATGAGGCTGGCATACTATGCATTGGGCATGCTATAGGACCTTCCAGCTCCACACACCATGGAAGAGTGGGTTTCTGTGTGCAAGCCATCTACAAAGAAAGTCAAACCACCAAAGGCAATGGGGCCCACAAAGGACATAGGCAAAAGAAAGTGCAATTTGAAGAAGAATAGCCAAAGGAATCAGATAAGGAGACTTCTTTTGAGGGTATGTCCTACCCAATTTCAAGTAAGGATGATGAAGAAGAAGAAGATCCCCTTAAGGAACACCCTGCACATCTCGAGCGTCAAGAAAGATGGGACCGGTATCTAGCTGAAAGGGAAAAAAAGACAAAGCAACAAAGGGATGCTACTGGATCCTCAACATCTCAAGGCCCAAAAATGCAACAAAAGAAGATGCTACGAGATAGCAAGGGTGAGACTAGAGCACCAAAGGGAGCTACAAGAAATCGACACAAGGATAGAAGCACTTTCAAAAGCTACAAAAAGAAAGATTCAAGAAGCACTTGGCCAAGCATTGGAAGCTGGAATAGCAAAGAAGGCAAGAGTAGAAGAAATGCAAGCACAACTTGTACCATAAATAGAGGAAGAAGACGTTGATCCTCCAATGCCTAACTGTGTGCCAGAAACTATACTAGATGTTGTTCCGAGGTAGTACCTGAACAAAATCCACCAACTCAGGAACAATCTACGGAAGGTGAAAAAGAGCCAAAAAAAGGTTGCAGAAAAAGAACGAAGGGAAGAAAAAACCCAACCCAAGGCAACCCCTCAAACAACACAAACAACAACACAAGCTACGGAGCCACAAAAAATATTTTACAAGGTTGTACATAAAGACAATTGTATCTCTAGAATCAATATGAATGATTTGGAAAAGGCATCACTAGAATTGACAGTTTCTTTTATGTGGGTGATGAGAGATGGGCAACCACTTTGCATACCATTACATCATGCAAAGGAACTTGCCACATTTGAGTAGTAGCTAGAAGAAGAGGTGGGAGGTGCCCAAGTGGAACCTAATGCTCAGGGGACCGGAAGTGCCAAATGTGAATGAAGCTAAGGTGAGCAAAGGACAACTAGCACTAGAGACCCACGATGGTGACGATGAAGAAGAATACACAATGGGTGAGCAAACATAACGAAAGATGGGAAAATGGAAACAAAGTGAAGATGATCCTATCTTGCTTCCTGCTAAGAGAATTTATGATGATTTACAAGAATTGATGAACGTTGTAGTGAGGCATGCAGAAGAATTTTCATCCCTGCAAGAAGTTTTGCAGTAGCAAAGGGACCTAATTATAAAGCAAGTAGAGGAGATTAAAGAATATGAAAGAAATGAAGTTCTATTCATCTAAACACTGAAGGTAAAGGAAGCAAAAATCAAAAGCTCTAGTGGATTACGTTGCTTGAAAGCTTTATGAAGAAGGAGAAAACCAAAGATAAAGAAATTGAAGATTTGAAGGCTGAACTTAGAAAGACAAATTCTAGCTTACAAGAAAAAGCCTAATCTGCTACAAAGCCAACCTCAACAAACTCATCTCAAAACTTTTGCTATGCTAACACAACATACTTTGAAGAGTAGTCAATGGACCTAGGTGGCACAGAAGGAGAGGCAGGGCCAAGCACATCAGTGTATCCCCTGTGGGGAAAACCACGGATTATATTGTGTATGGACACACAACCCAGTATCCCCGAATGGTAGATGAGGAAACAGAGCTTGAAAAACAAATCCAAGTACAGGTGGATAAGGTGGTTAAAGCATGCATCTAGTGGGAGAAACAGGTTTTGCACTTAGCAAGCCCCACCGTGCTAAAAATCGACGGAGTGCATAGAGAATTTCATATGCCACCCCAACACTACCATTCCCATTGCTCAACCATGAAGTTCTCCTTATGAAAAGGAAATATTTGCGATCTTGGAGGATATAAAGGCATCGCCATGGCAGAATGGGAAGTTTCAACAATAATGCAACAATACTGCTAAATCAACCAACCTAGTGTAAGAGATGTCTAGAAACACGGATAAGGGACATGATCCACTACATCAAAGCACTGCATGAAATCAGAATAGACCCGACCTTCTGTCCCATCAAAAGATGAAGGAACTCGGGTACTTTTGAGCGGCTTGCAGAAAACAAGGGGCACATGACTAAACTACCCCGAGCTACTACCAAGGGGCTTGTGTCCTATGTAGTTTGCTCATTCAATTATCCACATTTGTTTGTGTAGATAAGGTTGACAATATGCTCTTAATGTACTATAGATTCTTGCATTTGATGGTTTGGGTGTGTTCTTGTGATTGTCCAAAGATTCCATAGATCTTGACTAGCCTACATAGCCCCCATGCACTAATCAGGCCACTTCCCTCCTCTAGTATTGACATTTTTTATGTTAGTGCTTGTAAGCTATGCTACATCATCTGTCACGGTGATCCACTAACATCTATGTGGGTCAAGAGCACTTACAGAGAGAAGAAAAAGAACTTTTGGAGCAAGAAAGGGATCTATATGAAGTTGCTATGTTAGAATTATTTATACGATAGAGTTTAATACATAAATGGGGTCCTCATCTTGACTTCTAGGAAGCTTAGGATTTTCCCCACCATAGCTAGAATTGTAGAATAGATGTAGAAGAGAGGTTTTCGATTTTCAGTAAAAGCATTAAGAGCTTTGGAAGAGAAAGATAATGAATGATCATAAACCCATGCACCTTCTAGGAGTGCTTAGATATAGTAGGAGAGAGGAAGCATGCAAAAGGAGGTGCCAATTTCATGCTATTTTGGGTAATAGGTGCTCTATTTCATGCTCCTCTACTGCTTTTCTCTATTTTCCCACCTTCTTTTCTCCCACCTCTTAGGTTAATTTCTCCTTTTGGAAGCATATATGGCTGGTAGGTGGCCATGGTTTTTCCATGCCCACCTCTTTGGCTCATTTTCGAAGTTCAATAAAATGTCATATTTGACGTCATTTCTAGGTCATTTTAGTCTTGTAAAAAAGTTTGTTAGACTCCCTAGAAATTTATCCAATGGCTTATGAATGTTGCATTGATCATTTGGCACTTCATTACTTGACATTACAATTCCTGTTAGATGCATAGCTCACTTTATGGTCTTTTGGAGCATTCTCTCTCTCTAGCTCAGTGAGAGAAAATCATTGTTTGTGCTTCATTTACTTGTGAATGTTCCTCTACTCTTCTATCCTTCCTTAGGCTAGCATAACATTCTTGTTAACTGCCTTGCTCTTATTAGATTCCTTTATTAAAGGGTTTTCTCTCTCTAGCCTAAAGAGAGAAAATCATTGTTTGTACTTCATTTAATAGCTTGTGAATATTCTGCTTCTCTTCTGGCCTTGGGCATTTTCTCTCTCTATATCCTAGAGAGAGAAAATCATTGTTTATGAATTAAACTTCAATTTTGATGGCACAATTACATTGTGTGTGCATCAAAATTAGATTTTGATATCATAAAAGAACTTTTGACATATCAAAATTAAAATCTGATGACATTACCTCACCCTTAAATCATGATCATCCTCAACTATGCAGGTAATTAAGAGGAGAGGAAGCCCTTCTTGCTTTGGATCCCCATTTAAGCAAAACACTTTCTATAGATGGCTACTCTACTCGGTGCTTGAGAGACATATTCTAACGCAATCTTGTCCCTTTTGTTAACATTGCATGCATATTTAGACTTAATGAAGAATAAAACAGAGAGACATTAAATGCGAAACATTTCTTCATTAGATTTTCCTATAGAAGAGTGAGTGGTATTATTATATGCATACTCTACAAAAGGAAGATACTTCTCCCATTGATTCTTCTTATCAATTTCATTTACATAACATTTGAGAAGAACAAGAATGGTGGAGTTTACTATCTCACTCTGCACATCCGTTTGAGGGTATAGGCAGAGGAGAAGTTCAACTATAGGCAGAGGAGAAGTTCAACTTAGTACCTAAGTTGTCAAAGAGTCCTCTCCCCAAAAGAGTCTTGTCATTCATGGGTCTCTATCTAAAAGTAGGGGCTAGAGATAGTCCATGATACTTAAAAACTTAAGACATTAATCAGGTTAGCCATATGATGGGACAATGCTATTTTGGATAGGTAGAAAATGGCCTTATTTATTACTAACATGTCAACCAAATACCTGCCTTTCCATGTATGGAATTTGGAATGTCAAAATAAAGTCCATTGAAATACTCTCCCAAGGAGCTTCTTGTATTTTCTTGGTTGTAGCAGCCCTGGTTGCTTGTCTCTATCATAGTTGACCTTTTGACACATCAAGCACTGTGAAACATATTCTTGAATGTCCTTTTTCATGGAAATCTAGTAAAAATATATATTCATGGCATTAATGGTAGATTGAATACCCCGATGTCCTACATAATGCCTACAATATGCTTGTAGTGCTATATCGGTCAGCCAGAAGTAGTGGAACTCTTCTCTCTTTTGCGTGCTCGGATTCAAACAATACCTTCTCTCGTAAATTATGTGCTACACATAATGATGAGCCATATAAGAGAAATCCATTTTTTATACTATATAGATCTTGGGTCTACCCACTAGTAGTTAGTGTGTAGATATTACTTTAGCAAAGTTTGGATTAGTAGCATATGCATCTAGCATGCTTGCTAGATCCTGGTGATATGCTACTAAGACAACATTAGCTTTGCATCATTGTGAGAGTGCATCAGATGCCTAATTATGATTTCCAAGAATGTGAGCTATATGAAAATGAAACTGTAAAAGAAAATTAGTCCACGTCAATTGCTTGTCAGACAACTTATTTTGCATTCATGAAATACTTGATACTTTGATGGTGCATTCGGATAATAAAGGGTGTACCCACCAAGAGATAGTGCTTCCAAGAATCTAGGGCATGCATTATTGCAAATAATTCCTTTCAGCCTCCAAATGCTCTTTGCCCCTACTGAGAATAGTGGTAGAGTGAGATGGTCTAGGCAGCACCAAAAGGAGAGAAGAGGGAGAAAAAGCACTTTCTACCCTCAATTTTAGAAGGGGTGGGTGCTTTTTGGCCTAAATTTATCCCCAATCTTGAATTTTTGCCTACAATCGGTTATCCAACCCTTTTGGAGCATCACAACCTTATGGGCCTCGTTCCCCCACTTCCAAGTGACTTTACATAAGCAAGGCTTTTGTATCTAGAATAAAAGAGTTGTTTGTAGACCCAAAAACTCACAAGTGAAAGAAATAGAATGATTTTAGAAGGCCCACAATGTTGTCTTTAATTCTTTGAATCATTTGAATGGCATACATCATGTGAAAGGAAAGTTGTAATGCTTTGGGTAGTGCTTATGGCTTGTCCGTATTTGGATCAAAGCCTTTTTTGTCTTGGTATTGTGATATAAGAATCCTTAAATGTGGTCTTGAATTCTTTGAATGGCATATTTCATGTGAAATGAAACTTTCAATGCTTATAGCTTCTCTATCATTATTGGATCAAAGTCTTTTGTGTCTTGGTACTTTGATATAAGAATTTTAGAACTATGATTTGAATTCTTTCACAGAGGATAAAAGGCATTTCTCATGTGAAAGGATATTGTCTTGGTATCATGATACATGAATGCTTGAATGCCATCTTGAAATTTTTTACAAAGGATAGATGGCATATCTCATGTGAAATAAGTCTTTTTTCCTTTTTTTGCTTATAGGTTCAATAAAGACCTCATAAAACAACGTTGAAGTTTGCACTTTGTTTCTTTTATGAGTGGAGGTTGTCTCAAGGCAACCTCCACTCATCATCATCATCATCATACAGGCCCTACAAAATGGTCAACATCATACAGGGAAGCACTTGTAAGAGTCAAGGAACCCTACTATTTATAAGGAGTGATATGCTACCAAAGCCCTTGTGTCTTGAGAAATAACATCCATAATGGAAAGATTCTATATTTTGTGAGATTTTATGAGAATAAAATACATTCTAAAACTTTTGACCTTAAAATATATGGTATATATAATAACACTTTGTCATCATGACTCTAATGGGATATGCTATGAGAATAAAACACATTGTAATAAATTTAACCTTTTACCTTCAAACATATGCTAAAAAATTACTAACACTCTCCCAAAAAAGAGGCTAATCAACTATGCTATGCATGGGGGAAAGTTAGGGATCAAGATGCCTTCATACTCTTTGATCCTAGATCTTCCCATAATTTAATTTCAATTGAGCTAGCCTAAAAACTAGGCATCAAGATTGAGAAAATGGGACCTCCCCTCGATGGCTAATGGAGACTTTAAAGGGCAACAAGTCCCTGTCATGCAGTTGATTGGGAAGCTTACGCTACATGTCTAAGGCTATGTTGTGATCAAGAGGAGTTTTATGTATCTCCCTTGTTGCTGCATGGGGATGTTATCTCAGAGGTGCCATCATTTCATCGCATGGCCATACAACTCACTTATCCTCTTGATAGAGTTATCACTTTTTATCATAGAGGTAAAGCTATTAGTATTAGCACTAAGAAGAAAGGAAGCACCATACTCGTTGTATCTAGTGATACTGTATAAAAGTCAATAAAATAGAGACAGAATTGGGCCGCTGATAGGGGGGTTGATATCACTGGTGGTGGATACGGACAGCACCTATTGGAGCTCGGGGCTCGACACCATCTCGTTATTTATAACGGGATGGCCCAGTGGCCAAATTCAGGTGGCCTTACATGCTTCCCAGTGGGAGGCGGCAGTAGCACGCTGAATTATGTGATGGGATCCCGAGAGGCACGGCAGAGGTGGTATCCCATTTTACAGTACCACCATGTCCTATTGGAGCAGACCATACATACCTATCACTTACACTCAGGAGCTCGCTGGAGATTCACCCACCCATCACCCGACCCCCCGCACCATTTTCCACTTCACCCAGGATCTAGCAGATGTGTATGATTATCACGTCCATGATGAGATTTTTACTCTAGGTCCATCAGCACCCATAGATGCACTCACCTCTCAGCTCTCGCACATACTACATTCAGCAGTTACACGGAGCTTCCCATACCACATAGAGACAGGACAGCCACCCACATCTGGGAGCATGCCCTAGAACCGCTGGTACGATGATGAGTGTAGAGAGCTATATCGCAGCCTCCGCACACACAGAGAGCCCGCGGGGAGATCACACACAGAGACAAGGTCACAGGAGGATGCAGACCCTCACACGCCGTAAGTGGAGAGCATATGAGGAGGCACAATATTGGGATACATATCACATGCTCATGAGCAGAGATGCTGCCACAGCTCGGTGGAGACTTAGGGAGCCTCGCCCTCCTACACCTATTACAGACCCGCAAACATGGCAGTTGTATGCTGAGAGATTATATGATGTGCCAGCACAGCCCCCCATATCACAGCCTACGGAGCCATGTCCCACAGCATCTACCTTCTTCACCCCATCTATGGTTGCGAGGGCCATTATCCGCTTATAGCATGGACGAGCGACAGATCATACAGGATTACAGGGGGAGCACCTGATCTATGTTGTAGATACCCTAGCACCTTTTCTTGCTCACCTCTTTAACAGAGCCTTATCAGAGGGATTTCCAGTCGAGTGGGCGATGCACACTATTGTGCCGATCCACAAGGCAGGAGATGCATTAGATCCGGGGAATTACAGGACTATTATGATTGGCCATATCTTGGCCAAACTATATGGGGCAGTTTTGGAGGCAGAGCTGAGTACCTATGCAGAGGGGAGGGTTTGAGAGCAGCAGGACTGGCAGGTTTTCGACGAGCTTTCCTACTATTGACCACATCTTCACTCTGAGATGTTTGATTGACCACGCCAAGGTACGGAAGCAGCGGCTCTACTGTTGCTTTGTGGACTTCCGCAAAGCATTCGACACTGTCCCACGAGAGCGACTCTTCCATCACCTACAGGCACTGGGGATACCATCAGACATGATATGGGGCATTTAGAGATTATATGAGCAGGTCTTTGGGAGAGTTCGATGCCCAGGGGGACTATCTGATACAGTTGCTAGCACCATTGGTGTGAAGCAAGGATGCCCGCTTTCTCCCACACTCTTTGGGCTATACATCGACGAGGTGGTTGACTACATCATGCGCGGTGGAGGTTCAAGGATTCAGCTCTTAGGTATGACCGTTCATGTTATGCTCTATGCTGATGATATTATCTTGGTGTCCGACACACAGGTTGGGCTGCTCCAAAGGCACTTGACCGCGCTAGATGACTTCTGCATACACCAAGGACTCATAGTGAACCTTGGCAAAACCAAGGTCATGATTTTTCATACATCAGCAGCCGTTCGGAGCCAGACTAGTCTTACATTAGCCGCAGGCCGAGTAGAGGTGGTGAGCTCTTATGTCTATCTTGGCACTACATTTACTAGCCCAACAGGATGCTTTTCCATGGCATAGGCAGCTCGGGACAGGGTGACTCGAGGATATGCACCTCTTGCTGGTCTTGAGCGTCAGTGTCACCAAGCACATTTCCAGGAGCCTCGTACAAAGGGATGGCTATTTGATACATTAGTGACACCAGATTTGATGTATGCAGCAGCAGTTTGGGCACTAGGACTTGCAGCTTACACATGGATCCAGCTGGAGAGACCACAAATTTTGATGCTCTCGAGGATGATACGCAGCAAACCATCGGTCCCACACGACATTGTTCGGGCCGAGTTTGCCGCACCACCCATGGTTGTGGAGGCACTATTCCAGACTATATCCTTCATATACAGGATGAGAGATATGCCTATGGAGAGACTCTCGCCGAGCTTTTGAGACATCTAGACAGCTAGCAGAGGCCGGACACTCTGGGTCCTGGTACGCACACATGAACAGTGGCTTGCACACTATCAGATAGATATTGAGCCACCTTTTCAGTATGATCCGCATGCCCCTTGGGTCCACCTCTCTCTCACGGAGAGAAATAGAGTGATGAGACAGGATATATGGCAACGCTACATACAGACGACATGGATAGCACCAGAGAGCCCGCTTCCACCGAAGATGCTATACTACAAAGATCACTTCTTGACTCTTGAGCATCTCCGCAGATGGATTTATACAACGGCCGAGATATATGGATGTATACATGTCCCACAATTCTCACATTGCCATTGGACAGTTACGAGTCTCATCACACACCAGCTAGAGATAGAGACTGGGAGAGCAGCACGCATCCCTAGAGCAGAGCGGTTACGCAGGGCATGCCAGGAGGAGGTGGAGAGTGAGGAGCATTTTGTTTGCAGATGTAGAGCCCACTAGGAGGTCAGAGATAGATATGTAGCTCTATTTGAGAGACATCCATCACTCTCTCAGTTGATGGAGACCCGAGATCAACGACAGTTCGGCAGATTATTGCTAGAGCTCCATAGCTCCCGAGAGAGAGCGCTCCAGACACCCGCCCCTAGAGGGGAGAGACAGCTCAGATTGACAGATTTTTTCTAGAGGGATATGTCAAGGATAGAGTGCATGCCACGAGGGGTAACTGTCCAGAGAGCATCTTCTTTACCATCCACACTTTTCGAGAGCAGGACTTAGCCGCTGTGTATGATTATCATGTTCATGATCAGCTATTTGCTTTAGACCCATCAGCACCCATGGCTATGCTCACCTCCCAGCTCTCACATGTATTGCACTCTGCAGCTGCGAGGAGCTTCACATACCACATATAGACAGGACGGCCACCTACATATGGGAGAATGCCCCAAAACCGATGGTATGATAATGAGTGCAGAGACCTTTACCGTAGTCTTCGCGTACAGAGGGCTCGCGGGGAGATCACGCAGAGACAGGCAAGCAGGAGGATGCACACCCTTACCCGCCGTAAGGGCGAGCATATGAGGAGGCTCAGTACTGGGACACATATCACATGCTTATGAGTAGCGATGTGGCCACTGCTTGGAGGAGACTTAGAGAGCCCCATCCTCCCACACCTATCACTGATACCCGGATCTGGCAGACATATGCAGAGCGACTCTATGATGTACTTGCACAGTCCCCTATACCACAACCCACAAAGCCATGCCCCACAGTATCCACTTTCTTCACACTAACATTTAACATCTCAAACGGCCACTAAGATGAGAGAATTTCAAAATACTCAGAGAGACAAACTTTTTCGAAGTCCTAAAAACTACAAGTCTCTCATACAAACCTTTTCCAAATTCTAACTCTAACATGCTCAAAATTACCACACAAAAACGCCCCCCAAAAGGCTAGAGAGAGAATGTAAAAATACACTGTTACCAAACCATTTCCAAACTTTCATTATGGAAAAATTTACTAGACATACTTCAATATATTTATATAGATATATATAGGTATACATACACACGTATATATATATGTGTGTGTGTGTGTGTGTGTGACACACACACATAAATGGCCGCTTGTTGCCGGTGTAGCTAGGGTTCTGGAGGTACCATGGCTTGTGGTAGGGCAAGTGGAGACCTAGGCATGAATGGGCTTCTTGGGTAGATCCCTCATTGTATTTGCATGGGTACTTCTAGGGTATAGGTAGTGACCACTAAAGTTGTGCAAAACACTCATTAATGTTGTGAGAAGAGGAGAAAATGCTTCTTGGACCCATGTTTGAAATATAGTAGGGACATTCTATTAATCAAATGTCATGACATTACTTGTAAATTTTGCACATTCTATCAAGTAAAAACTATTTTCACTAACAATTAAGACGACAAAATAAGACTACTTCTATAGGAATAATAAAGAAAATGTCATATTGAAAATGTGTTTGACCAAGGAGCAAACGTGTGTGTAGGTGCACTATGGCCACCAATGCAAAAAATAAGGTCTAGCGCAAACTTTGTTTTCTCTATAATTACCTATTTGATCAAGCCATGTTCTCATTTTAATTCAAATGTCTTAATTCTTTATTCGATGTGCACATTCAAACTTCAAATATAATTTTATAATTTTATGTATGTATATAATCTAGACGCACAAAAGCAATTTTTTTTTCAAATTCCTAATTCAAAGATATTTAAAACTACCCCTATTTACACATGAAAATAACAAGTTTCTAAGTCTTTACATCGACCCATTGCCAAACAAAACTATTTTTTTTTCAAATTCATAATTCAAAGATATAATAAATCAGCCCTACTTACACATCAAAATAACAAGCTTCTAATTCTTTTCATTATGAGTGTATTTACTCCATTGCACAAACACATAATTTTTTTCAAATTCATAAGCTTCCGAGTCTTTACATATATAATGAACCCCATGCACTTGGTGTCCTCAGAGAGAGGCAAAGGTCAAAATGGAAGTCACCTGCTGAATGGATTTACCTCTTTGCAGTCCCTTACTCAAAAGTCCCAAAAATTCTCAATTTTGAACCTCTCTTGCAAACCGGACTTTTGGAGCTCCAATAACTCCTTGTGAAGATCATTACGATCATCCGTGAAAAACGGAGATCTTGAAGTCTTCACAATTAGTTTAAGCTGCTCCTTCAGGCCTTCATCCAGCACAAAAGCCTCCAAGCCCTTTACGACAAGGACAGTTTGCAGATTTTCACCTCTCACTTTGAGCCACGCTTTCCATGCCTGAACAGCTGGTCCTTTCTTTTCCCCTTGATCTCCTTCAATCTCCATGAAATCAACGTCAGACTGCTTGCTGCTCCCCTGCATCTCCTGCTCTTTCGTAATCTCCTTCAGAGCAGTTTGGATGGGTTTTGAAGCAGATGCTTCTACTGAAGCTGAAATTACCATTGGATCCACCCAATAGGCCCTTGCTTTATCGCCTTTATCAAACACATTCATATATAAGCTCATGTAAGGCAACTTTAATGCTACACTCAACCCTGCATAATGAGGAGAAGCCTTGGCAGCAGTTACATTTGTAGCATCCTCTTTTTCCCTTAACTTCACCTGAACATAGATAACCGTTATATTGTCCACTGTCAACTCATCATCATCACCACCAGTAAAGGCAAAGATGAGGAGATCAACCCCCCATGCACCCGCAACACATTGGATAGCACAGCCTCGCTCAGCACACTTCAAAAAGTCATCAAATGTCATATCAGAGAGCTTCTTGTAAATCCTTTGAAAAGAGTTGAAATGCAACCGGGCATTGGCTAACTTCTTTTCTGCGTCAGTCAATGCTCGCCCAATCAACTCCAACAACGACTTTCCAACCAAGTGCTTGCAGAAATCATCCACAGTGTAGAGGCCAGGCTGTGTTTGCTCTCCATCATTTTTGGCATGTAGAAGTATGATCTTAGCTACCAGCTCCCCTGTAAATCCACTGTCAATCCATCCACCTGCAAGCGCGTTCACTAGTGACCCATAAAGTTCCCGACTCCTTCCTGATCTATTCAGAATTCTACTGGCCTCTGCTGCAGCCATCGATACAAGTGGCTCAGAGCTCCACACTGTCCACACCAGTTCACGAGTTGGTGAAACAGAAAGAACTGACAGAAGATGATTCGCCACCAGTTTTGACGCGAGTTTAGAACGGGGATCGACATCAAGCCCAATGGTAGCTCCTAACAAACTCAATGCTGCCTCTTCTGGGAGGTCCTTCCTTTTAATGATGTATTCATCCCATTTAGCAGACCCTCCCAACAGCTTATCTTTAGCAAGGCTGTACGTTTCATTAAAGGCAACTTGCTTCCCTCCTTGTGTGTACTCCTCCCCTTTAGGTAAATCAGGCAAATAAGACTTGAAAGTAGCCCACCACAATGGCCTGCCATATCTCACAGCCCAATGGGGATTAGCAATGTTGTTGAGAGTTTTGGTGGAAAAGAGCTGCAGTGAATCCTTTTCTGAGATGTCTGCTGAGAAGGTCCCCCAGATTGGAGGTGCTAGCATGACATCACAAGCAGCTACTCGGTCTGAAGGGTCAGTCCAATCCGGGGCAGCCCAATCCTGGGCAGAAAAATTTGATATCTCAGAGGATGTGTCCATAAACAGCACTAGAACTCCACTTCCACTGGCTGCACGGGTAGCTCTCCTAATTGGACGGAAGCAGTTCAAGTGATTATCATTCCTCACCAGATGCCTAGCTTCATCAAACACAAATAAAATCTCCAACTTTCGATCCTGCTCTATCATAATATCCTTAGGCCGTAAATATTCAAATATCACCCTAGTCTCCCTTTCCCAGACAGTCCATGTAAGCTGCTTGCTACCCTCCTGAATTTGTGTCAAACCTTTGGCGAAGTTTTCCTCTAGAAGTTTGTTGGTCTCCTTTTGCACGTCCTTCCAATACATGGAGCCTTCCATTGTCTCTATCAGAAATTGTTCATGACTCCAACCACTATTCTTGACTCTGTTTGCCAGCATACGAATGCATGCGATGAAGTAAGCCAAAGTAAAATTCATGCACGCTAGTTGCCCTTGTAGGCTCTCATCGCTGCCAAGATGCTTCATAGCTTGCTCACAGAACCACTTTGCTATCCAAGAGCTCTTGGGATAGCCACTCTCGCCTGCAAACGAACAATAAACCACCCATACATCCTTCTTCCACAATTCGCATACCAGCCTGCTCTTCCCCCAGCCACTAGACTGGAAAAGGCTAGCACTCGGAGCATAGCCACCCTTTTGCATTATGCATGTCAAAGCTCGATACATAGTGGAGACATTGTCCGAGTTCTGGTATTCCAGCTTAAACGCCCTTTCTGAAAGAGCATGAAAAAGAGAAAAAATCAGAGAGCAGGGGTCAGAAATCTTTGCCTACCTCCAGTCAGTCGGCTTACCTCTGACATCCATCCGCTGCTTTTTGTGTAGGCCTGAAAATAGAGAATGAAGCAAGATAACAGTTGAGTTCCAATCTCCAAAGCCCTACTCACAGACACAGACAGAACCTTGTATCCAGTTAGGCACCATACATACCTCCTGGTTCGTCACATACGCGAGTGTGCAAGACGTTGGGCAACGGACGTACATTCAATCCTGCAATTGGAAACCATGCCTTGAATGGTTCCACATACACATCCTCCACAGAAAGCGTATCCATCAGCCAAACCTTGAAGCCCTTCTCAAGATTGTCTGGCACAGGCACGCGTTTCACATCCCTCCTGTCAAGCGTGTCTGGATCTGTGGCTATCTCGCTCGCCGGGTGTAGCGCGATTTCTCTCACCATCGCTGTGGCTTGTGCCGGTAGGGTTAGGATGGAAGAGAAGGGGAGGGTGGGGAGAGATGAAGACAAAAGGTGCCAAACTCATCAAGAATGGAATCATACAAGAGAGACCTCGCGCTGGTGTAGGCACCTGTTAGTAAGGGCTCAATGACCAAGAACTGATGTATTTGGGATACTTATTTTTTGCTTTTTAGATGTCAACTTTTGGACCTGGACCCTAAGTTAATCAAAAATGCATAAAAAGACATTAACAATGATCATTTAACATTGACCCTAGTGTGAAACCAACCTAAGTATAAGAAGCTTTGGGCATTTCACCTTATTGGAAAGAGGCTTATGATATTAACATTGTCATAGTCCACAAAGTGCACGGAATCATAGATTTCACTTGCCTACATACATACAATATATAGATGTTGGTCAATCCTCGTACTTACATTATATTCTCTAATGAGATGCAATTACATAAGAGACCCAAGAATGACAAGTCTCTTTTGGAGGGGGCTATTTGAAAATTTGGGCACTAAACTCAATTTCTCATCGATCTATCACCCTCAAACGGATGGGCAAACAGAGATTGTGAATTCCATTATCCTTGATCTTCTCAAAAGCTATGCTGGGGAGAAAGATCAAAGTAAACAATGGGAGAAATACTTACATTTGGTAGAGTTTGCATATAATAACACGGTGCATACCTCTACAGGGAATTCTCCATTTGAGATTGTTGAAGGCCGTCCAAAGCCTCCACCTACCTATCTTAACGATGCATTCAAATATATTCGTAGCTAATGAGTACGTGCATGACATCAAGATAGCTTTTCAAAAGATAAAAGAAGCTATTGAGGTGTCACAACAAAAGCAAAAACGGGTTGCTGATAAGCATGAAGGCCTTTAGAGCTAAAAGAGGATGAATGGGTTTTGCTCAAGTTTCCCAAGGCTTGTTTACATCAAAAGACGAACAAGGATTGCCAACGAAGGCCCACAGGTCATCAAAAGATTTATCCTAAGCTTTCTAAGAGGTATTGTAGTCCATTTCAGATTCTTAAAAGGATCAATGCAATGTCTTTTAGACTCAAGTTACCAGAGCATTGGCATATACATAATGCCTTTCATGTGAGTCTACTTAAGCCATTTAAAGGTACACCCCCAAAATGGACCCTATAGAAGAGGATCCTCCTGAGATTGATGACCAAGAGGAGATCCTACAATATGACGCCATCCTTAAGCATGAGGATAACATTCTTCGAACTGGTAAGGTAATACACAGGTATTTAATTAAGTTTAAGAATTATCCTCTTGAAAATGCTAAATGGATGCATGAACCCCAAAACTAAAGGATTCTCTTGCCCTGTTGCAAGATTATAAGTTCCTTCATGATTTAAATGATAACCAAGATATCGATGTATAAAAATGTTTAAAGATTTAATACAATGTTCTTTTTTTTCTTTACTAATGTATATTAAAATGTTTTATGTGTGTACACAGTGTTTCCAAAGAATAGTTTAACGATGAGTTTTTCTCCTAAACACCTACTAGACTTGCCATCTAGTTCAGGAATGTAATCTTGCTCAAATGTGGATCTAGAGCATAGATGGGATTCCATTGGATTCCTTAATGGGAGTAAATTCAAAAGATACTATGACCCCCTGAGCCAAGAGGAGTTACATGCAATCCATCAAAAGAAGGCAGCTAAAGAACAAGCTGAGCTTAAGAAGATACAAGCGAGAGTTGAAGCCAAAGAACGTCAACAGCGTGCTAGGCGCCAACGAGAGGCCAACTTGGGGATTACACAAGCATTTTTCGAGGAGGCAGACGAGGATTCACTGGAATCTGACCCGCCTCTAAGATACCCAATTGAGTTACAGAGTCCTTACGGGGAGGTGCTATATAATGCATTATTGGATACAGGAGCTCAACACAATTTGCTATCATATGGCGTGTGATGTCAACTTGGAAAACCACCTTTATCCAAGAGTGCTATCCAAGTTCAAGGAATCAACAAGAAGAAAACCCCTGTCTCAGGAATTCTGCACACTCCGGTTGCCTATGACAAGGGGACCGTAATTCAAAGTTTTTTGGTTATGCCTACGGGTACCATGGAAGGGACTATAAACTTAGGGCGCAAATGGATGATGGCCACCAAAGTGCAATATCGATTGGGCAACTAGACGAGTCACAATGCAAGAACCAACACTAGGTCTGACCGCTCAAAATCCCGCACCTAAGTCATCCACTC
Organism: Cibotium barometz; assembly: GCF_041138505.1. Classification (NCBI taxonomy): domain Eukaryota; kingdom Viridiplantae; phylum Streptophyta; class Polypodiopsida; order Cyatheales; family Cibotiaceae; genus Cibotium; species Cibotium barometz. The sequence goes on along the minus strand of NC_141081.1, from coordinate 42,626,692 downwards.
AAATGCTAGATAATGAAAAATCACAAAGTCCAGTGGCAAAACCATCTTTGATTGTTTGCCACCCCTCTAACGCTTCAACGCCAAGAGTGGAAACATGCAGGGTGGTCTCTAAAGCTCCGCTTACTATGCCAAAAAAATACGTACAAATGGGTCCCAAAAGCTTTGTTAACATCTATCTCCCTTGCTCAATCTCGTTCAAACAAGAAGCCTCGTAGGAAGAAAGCAGCTACACACCCGAGAAAGGACAATGTAACATCACGATGGATCCCTAAAAAATTATTAGTAGCCCAAGGGTACTACAAGGGGAATGACCAGATTTGGGTCCCTAAAGATTAGCTGAATCCCTCTACATCACCTGTAAAACCTTGCAAACCAATTGTTGCCACCCCAACGACAATTCAAGACCGTGGTAAGGGAAAGGTAACAGAGTGCTCCGCACCACTTCTTCTAGAGCTAGTGTGGATTCCCAAACGATATCGATCATTACCACCTAGCTTAGGAAGGGGGGAGCCACATGAAGCTTCTAGCTCCTCATGCCAGGCACACGCTGATATAGAAGTTTCTACATGCTCTACACCTACTCTTGTCAACACCCAACAAGAGACCAATGAGTCTATGTCTCCCTTTGTAAAAGTATCATCGGAAACCATTTCCTCCATTCGTCAATGGGAGCGTACACTAACATCTCTGCAATTGGATGTGGCCACAAGGGTCATAAAAAGCTATCTGCCCACATCACAACCTATGACCCGCTGGACAAATTGGTTCCAACAGGCTGCAACATCATTGCAGAAAATATGATCTACCCTAGGAAAGGGGGAGCATGTACTCACGCTCGACATTCTATTGCTCCCTCCCTAACCTTCTCCCCTGACCATGTAATTGCCAAATTCAAGGGGATGTATATATATAGCTTCATACATAGAAAAGAAAAGAGAAAAACAAAAAATAGTAAAAAGAGCAAGAGCACAAAAGAGGAGAAATATCCGTATACAATCAAGAACTAGATTGACCTGTCACTCACAAACCTACTGATGCTATATCTGTGTTTGCAGATATGGCAGATGCACGATCATCATACACTTCATCCACTCCCACCTTTGGTGAGAGGTATCATCTGTACCTTTCTCAGATATTTCACATTTGCTATCCTGTAATGGAAACTGAATGGGATCATATAGATGTACTAGCCAGAGAGGAAAATGTTGAGGAATTAGAATGGCTAATTCGCCTATTGACCATGACTGACCCCTACTCCGTAGAGGACATATCCCCATTAGCCAAATGCTTTCCTTTTCCACAAGATGACTATCCTCGCATGGTTACATTCTTGATGAGTTTATGTGGATGGGAAAATGAAAAGGAAATATCTGACAATGATGAATGGACGGATGAAACTCATGGCACTACTGAGGTTGACTTTATTTATTTGGATGATGCGGATAGAGGCTTAGCCTTAGGGCTAGAGCCAGGACTCTACAACATCCTCTTACCTTAGGGCTAGAGCCAGGACTCTACAACATCCTCTTACCGTATCCTTAGTAGTAGTGTGGTGACTGGTAGGTAGGTTAGTGTTTTCAATTTTTTTTCTAGTTTGGATTCCTTAAACGAGTCTTTAATTTTTCACACTGATGTGCCTCTCGAGGTATAGTGCTTGTTAGTTGGTTGTACAGGTGGAAAAGTTTGAGGCGGGTTCGCTTTCAAGTCCTGAGATAGCCCCAACACTCATACATAGTGCTTTGTTAGTTGCTTGTTAGTTGGTTGTACAGGTGGAAAAGTTTGAGGCGGGTTCGCTTTCAAGTCCTGAGATAGCCCCAACACTCATACATAAATATCTCATCAAATTGCGGGCATTTTTCTCATCGAATTAAGGAGATCTCCAAAATACAGGTGTAATTCTTCCATACCCACTCTCTTTCGTTTTTACTGTTCAATTAATTGCATGAACTATAATGCATGACCACATGGAAATTGTCAATGTACTACTTAGTTTTTGAAGTTGCCTGACGTGCTAGTGTGAATCATTAACGAGTTTAACCTTATTGGAGAATGCATGCAGTCTTTAGTTAACCTTGGAATACGATTGTCTTAGGTCTAGGATCAAACCATCTTAATGTTTGACACCTGGCCATGTGTGTGTTGACCTCTAGGACATAGCTTTTACCCCTTTGTCGAAAGGATGCAAGACAAATTATAGTTCAGGAGCGAAGATCAAAAGAAATTTAAAAAAAAAAAAGCCTACAATAAATGGCAATACAAGTCTATGATGTGCTTTAATGTTGGCCTATCGCCTTATTGATACTTGGTAGGCGAGGAGTATTCTACTCCAGACCGATGCCTTGGTTGGTAGGGGGTAGCCTTGCCGAAGGTGAACTAATAGATTCCTGGATAATGCCTTGTGTTAAACATGGTACCAGGATCGATGTTAGTTTTGCCTAAGGTCGCCATTGTGTGTAAAAATTGTCACGTGCATTAAAAAAAAATAAAGGCAAAAGGCTCTTGTAACTCTGATGTTTCTTGTGTCCCTAGGCTCATGGTATTAACTTGTTCTTAGAGTAGACACAATGTGGTCATCTGTTTATTTCTTAAGCTTGGTTATTTTCCTTGACTTAGGCCAGTTATAAACCTTGATTAACCTTTGACACCTTGCTAACTCTTGATTTACTTTTAATAATTTTAAACTCCTGTAAATTTGCTACACTAGCTCATTCATGTGACCCTTAAACTAAGTTCTCATAGCAACATCCATTGTGGTCTAACATGCTTGAATTTATACACTTTATATCTTTCGAATTCTAGCATACTTTCACTCTACTTCCCTGTTTTGCAGACGGTCTACCACAACAACCCTATCGAGCTTACCATACCATAGCTTCCGAGGACGGAATCTACATCAGGAAGGGGGGCATGTTAACCTATGACGGACAATGAGACGTACTATGTTTTACGTCATGTAATTAGTTTAACTATTATGAGTCATGGGCCGGGCTTGTCGGCACCATATGCAAAGGATAAAGGGATTGGGCGATCGCCGATGAGAGGCGCACCTTGAATATCAATAGGATAAGGGTTAGGATCGGCCGGCCATGTATGGGCGCCCATGTGTGAACGGCCAAGTCACCTATAAGAGTTAAATTAAACCCTAAAATCCTCATTCTCATGTGTTGTGAATACAAGAGTGCTCTTGCCTTATCTCCTTGGTTTCCTTCTCCTGCGTGTGAGAGAGAGAGAGAGAGTGAGAGAGCGATCGAGCACTGTGTCGCGGCACGACAGCGACGGCAGAGAGACGGTAGAGCGGCGACGGTGGCTCCTTCTTCACTGCGACGCGGGAATCCTTTAAGGCGGCGGTTGAGCGGTGAGTGACACACCTTTTGCATTCTGTTTGAGCTTGCTTTCTTGGTTGTATGCTTGCAGCCATTCGTGGCTCGCATACGGTGTTCGGCAAGTCCCCAGCTACGACCTGTGCGGCAAAAGCGCACATTTAGAAATTATTATTATTATTTTTTTACCCTACCTAACCACTAAATGCAACTAACATGAATATGTGTGTAAATACATACATATATATATATATATATATATATATATATATATATATAATTACATAAAAATATGAATTATGCTAATTATACTAATTATGCAAAAAATTATAGAAATTTAAAAAAATACAGAATATGCAAAAAATGCAGAATCTAAAGAAAACACATAATTTATAGATTATTATTATTATTATTATTATTATTATTATTATAAATGTAGAAAACATGAAAATTACCTAGTATGCAGAAATTACAAATTTTGAAAAATTAAAGATTAACAAAAATAAAAATAAAAAAAAACAAAAAAATAAAAATAAAAAATAAAACACTAACCTTATCGCCTGGCACCTTATCGCTTACGAATCAGCCGGCACCTTATCGCCTTATCGCCTTTTTGCGCCGGCACCTTATCGTCTTATCGCCACTCTCTGCTGCTGCCACCGCCGCCCTCTCCTCCTCTGTCTTCAGTGGCCAGCTGCTGTCCAAGCCCGCCACCAATGAGCCCTCCAAGAAGGTGAGCGCTGGGGAAGCGCGTGTTCAAATGATGGCCACGGCGACTATGGCTGGGACACCACCGGACTCTCAGCAGACTCTAAGACCTTCGCCAAGAACCACGAGCGAGAGGTAGGGCAATGCTGGGTGCCCTGGGCCGTGTCACCCCGGAGCTCTTGGCTAAGAACGGCGTCAAGTTTGGTGAGGCAGTGTGGTTTAAGGCGGGATCGCAGATCTTCAGCGATGGCGGGCTGGACTATCTGGGCAACCCGAGCTTGGTCCATGCGCATAGCATATTGGCCAGCTGGGCGTGCCAGGTGATCCTGATGGGCGCCGTGGAGGGCTACAGGGTGGAGGGCGGGCCGTTGGGTGAGGTGTCGGATCACATCTACCCGAGCGGCCAGTTCGACCCTTTGGGCTTTGCTGACGACCCCGAGGCGTTTGCTGAGCTGAAGGTGAAGGAGATTAAGAACAGCACTCTTCGCTTGCTAGCGCTGTCCTGCAATAGCTTAGAGTTTAATTATCCTACTCCTAATGATGTTTAGAATGTAATGGTTGCCAAGGGTCCTCAACCAACCGTAGGTCGTATCCTCGGCACAGCGGCGCCAATGGAAAGACCCTTATCTCCCTACGATGCAATACAGGCGAATAGAGGTTATGCCTAGCTCCAATGGAATGCAAGAACTCCTTTCGCGCTAGGGACTCAACCTGGTTAGGTGCACGAAAGCTTATCCTCTAAAGGAGAGATGCCTATGGCTACCATCACAAGACACTAGATTAAGCACACACACAAGCTCAACTTGCCCTCATTCCTACACACCCATTCATTCACAAATACAAGCAAGAGGAACACAATCACTATGCACACAAGCAAAGAGAAAGACCTCACTCCACTCCTATCTTCCTTCAAGCATGCACACACTCAAGCATCAAGCTTCCATGAAAGCTTCAAATCAGCCCACATACACAAACACAAAATATTAAAAGCATGCATAAGAGTAAAATGATTAGAGAAGAGGATGAGAAAGACTCATGACATTGCTATTGATTCAATGAAGAGATTTATCTCATACAAAGATGTAGATGGGGTGAGAGAAGAGTCTTCACCTCTATGGAGAAGAGGAAGAGTAGTTCTCTCAAAGGAGCTCTTGCATGAACTTAGCCCAAAAGTGTATGTGAGCTCTCAAATGAGCCACTATTTATACTAAAACTCCTAAAACTCCTAAAACTCCCAAAACTTCCCATGTGGGATTATTCTCAAGCCCACTCCCACACTCACCTACAACTTGGAACTCTCTACAAGAGCCCTAAATAAGAATGTCAAGTCTCTTGTTTTTCTGCTTCCATCTTTGTGTTGCATCCTTGCATTGATCACCACTCATCACGCAAACATTCTCCATAGCCTAAGTATCATACTTAGCTACCAAGGGGTGGTACATAATCTTAAGCATATAGCTTACATATAAGTGCTTGAGTTAGAAGAGCTTTGTGAGAGCTTTCACTTGTGCTTTTGATCACTCTAATTAGCTTCTTAATGAGAGAAAGATAAACCTCCTTGAAGTTCACGAATTGATGAGGTGGAGAGTGATGCCAATTTTAGCATCCATGTGGCTAGAGAGAGGTGGAGCATGGGCAGGTCATGGGAGGAGGAGGGTGCCTAGTTCTTGCCCTCTAATTGGGTTAAAAGTGTCCCAAATTGGCAAAACAAAGCTCTCATTCCCATTTTCATTATTTTTTGCCCTCATTCCCATTTTTGTCACTCTCGTAAGCCGTATTTTTGTAATTTTTAAGCTCTTTGGAGGCCCATTTGTACTCCATAAAATACTGGTGAGATCCTAGAAAAATTTTCCATGCACTTATGAAGTGGAATTCACCTTTTGGCACTTCCGAAGCCTTGAATTCACTTCCTTATATGCCTTATTATCCAACAATATGTGCTTTCTTGTGCTTCTTTTTTCCCAAATGGCCACTTTTAGAGAGAGAAAAGCCGGATAGTAAGGAGTAGATTTATGATGGGATATCATGAAATTTGTTGTGAGCTCCTTAATCACTTCATTTATAAAATGTGTCCCATTGTCCCTCACAAGTTCAAAAGGACAACCGAAGCGTGTGATTATATTTTCAAAGAGGAACTTGGCTGTTGTCCTTGCATCTGCCTTACGTGTCGCCTTCGCTTCAGCCCATTTGGTCATATAGTCAGTGGCCATAATAATATAGCGAGATTGTGTGTTTCGGGCCGCTGGGCTAATTGGACTTACAAAGTCTAAACCCCACTTTTCAAATGGTCGGTTTACTTTGATTGGATGTATGGGCATCTGATCTTTCCTCTGGGGTTTCTTGTATCGTTGGCATTCATCGCAACCCTTCACAAAGAGTGATGCATCTTGGAACATAGTGGGCCACCAATACCCTGATTGTAAGATCTTTCGCGCAGTTAAGTCTCCTGAGAAGTGACCACCGGCTACACCCATATGTGCCTCTTGCAAAATGTATAGATACTCATCCTCTCGGGCACAACGCCTAAGAACGTCATCCTTTCCTCTTTTATAAAGAGTCCCGGCTATCAGGCAATAAGGTTCACATTCTTTGATTAGCTTTCGAGCTAGATCTTTATGAAGCTCCTTGGGTGGAAAGCCATTAACCAAAAAGTTAACAATCTTCTCACTCCATTCAGGCATTGTCTCCACCATGAACAGGGAAGTGTCAGGTAAGTCATCATCAACCCCTGTAGGAGCCTCACCATTAGGTATGCGAGACAAATGATCAGCTATGACATGTTTTTTGCTAGGTCTCACAACAACAGTGAAATCAAACTCAAGAAGAATCAATAGCCATCATGTGATTCTTCCTGTGGAGCATGGTTTGTTTACCAGATACAACAATGCTTGATGATCCACATAGAAAACAAACTTGGTGGCAAGGAGGTAATAACGAAATTTCCTTACTGCATATATCATTGCCAACCCTTCTCGCTCCGTAGTGGTGTAGTTCATCTCAGCATCGTTCAACTGGCGACTAGCAAAGCTAATGGGGTAGTCTAGCTTGTGTTCTCCAGGTTGAGTTAACACACACCCAATAGCAAAGTTTGATGCATCAATATATGCACATGGAAGAGTAAATCCCAGTTAGGCATTCTCAAGATTGGAGCACTCGCCAAGGCCTTCTTTAATAGCTCATAGGCACGGTCACATTCTTCGGTCCAAATAAACTCGATGAGAAGCTTATACAATGGTCGAGCTATCTCGGCAAAGAATAGAATAAACCTTCGATAATAACCAACGTGGCCCATAAAGCGTTGGACTCCCTTATAGTTGGTGGGTGGGGGCAATTCCAGAATGACCTGATTTTACTCTCGTCAGTGGATATCCCATTTTTGGACACTATATACCCTAAGATAACTTCGTGTTTAACCCAGAATTGGCATTTGAAAGGATTCAATGAGATGCAATATAATCTACACCTTTCAAATATTTTTCATAAACACATCAGGTGCTCGTCCCAAGAGGAATGAACACAAAGATCATCTAAGAAAGCTTCACAGAAGTCCCTTAGATATTCCTTAAAGGCCGTGTTTATCAATCGTTGGAATGTTGCAGGTGCATTGGTCAAGCCAAAAGCCATGACGCGAAAGGCAAACACTCCAAACTCCGTGATAAATACTGTTTTAACTTGGTCCTCAACTGCAATTGTGATCTGATTGTAACCCGAGTACCCATCTAAAAAGCTATATGCCTCCTTGCCTGCCACTCTTTCAAGCACATGTTCAGAATATGGCAAGGGGTAATGATCCCTTCTGGTGGCTGCATTAACCTTTTTGAGATCAACGCACACTCTGAGTTTCCCATTCTTCTTTGGTACGATGACTATCGGAGAAACCCATTCTGAGTGCTCAATAGGGTATATGAATCCACATTTTACAAGCTTTTCAATTTTCTCTTGTACAATCTTTGCGTACTTAGGATTCATTGGGTAGGGACGCTGCTGGACTAGTTTAGCAGTGCTAATCATTGGAATCGTGTGTTGCACCATCGAGGGTGGAACACCCTTCATATCATGATATGTCCAAGCAAATATGTCCTTGAATTCTTTAAAAAGCTTCGTAAGTGCAGCTTCTTCCGCCTTGGTGAGGTCTTGAGCAATAAAAACTGGTTTAGACTCCTCACCCGGATCTGCTAAGTCTATCTCCTTAACTATTGCAGGGCCATCGTAGATACCGCTACTCCCATTGGTAGGCGTTCGTTGGGCTTTTGTATAGATCACTTTACGTTCCCCTGTGGTAAATGATTTGAAATGCTCGGGTGCGGGGTGTAAGTCTACTAGTTCTTGTTGTGCTAGGCTTTTTTCTTTCAATTCCGCTTCCTTTTGTTGCTAAGCCAACTCTTGGTTTTGCCGCCTTCTTGCAGTACGACTTAGTTTCGGCTTCTCTTCGATTTCTAATTGGGCGACGTCATGAGGTTGCGGAATACACCACATGACACTTTGGAGGTATTGTCCCCAATTATCCGCTAACATAACTAAGCCATTCTGCAGTGGATCTTTCCTTGTTTATTGCAGTGCGTACATTAGCTCGATAGCATTGGCGCTTATGTCTCGTTTTCTTCTTACCAAGTTTTTGATTTTTGTTTCTATCAGATTCGGACTCACTTGTGTCCCCCTCACTTTCGGATGAACTGCAAGAGGTCACTGTCCTAGGCCTTGAGCACCTTGCTTCCACATTTGGGTGAATATTTGATTCATCCCCCCCATCAGGCTTTAGAGTCAGTTTCTTCTTGAGATTCAGACGACTCAGAGTTACATTGGTCAAAGTCTTCGCTACTTTCAGTGTCAGTGGAGTTTGCCACTTTCTCGCCATCAGGAGTCAAGTGGATAACACCTATCATGTTTATTGGCACTAACGGTGGCATATCTTGCCCCTCAGGTGTTACCCAACTTGTGCCTCTATTTCCCCATGTGTCTATGGTTGCCGCTAGGTGTACCCAATCCACGTTATCCGACTCAGTCATACCCGGTAGGACATCCATATAAGGAGAATCTTTCCCATCATCAGTCTCTTTTTTGCATGTATAGCAATACCTTAATGGGGCGGAGTATCAATGATAACCTTGCTTCCTAAAGGATGTGCACGACCATTCTCGAGATCAACTCGAATGACAGAATCCTGGAATTGTGGGTAGACATGGTTTTTCGACCAGTCATGCACCATTTGTGCTTCCCTCATGAAAGGACGTCCTAAGATCATTTGATATGACAGAATCCTGGAATTGTAGGTAGACATGGTTTTTCGACTAGTCATGCACCATTTGTGCTTCCCTCATGAAAGGACGTCCTAAGATCATTTGATATGACATAGGATGCTTGGAGAAATCCATTACAATGAAGGTATGTTTTACCTTGTATCCCAAGACCTTGATCTTAAGGTCCCTTAACATTCCAATAGGTTTAGCTATGGTTCCATTTGCCATCTTAACCACTATGTTTGTGACTTCGAGGTGAGGTCTTCCCATAGATTTCCAACAGTTTTTAGTCACAATGCTCACGCCAGCACCACCATCAAGGATTCCCTTTAGAGTTAATCCCTTGGTAGTAATGGGGAGGGTGGCATTAGATTCGTCACCTTCAAAGTACTGTCCCAACTTGTTCACAGGTATTTCAACGACCGTGTCTTCATCTAGGTTGGGTTGTAGATCCCAATGTTCCCCTTCATCTTGAAGCGTGTCGGGTCTATCCATATTTGCAAATTGTGGTAGCCCGGCCTTTAGTTCTCCATTGAGAAATGCCCGAAGAGCTAAGAATAGCTCAGGATCTCCGTATAATTTGGATATGATTGTGGTTCTAATTTTAGAGGACATGAAATCCATTAGCTTAGACACATTCAACGATACTTTTCGAGACATCGCCCCTTGACTAGGGATTGGTGAAGATGGAATCACTTCCTCTTCGATGGGGTCAGGCATTCCCTCACTAAACATTCTTTCAAGCAAAAAGGGTACCCACTTCCTGATGTCCTATCCTCACTTTCTTCCCGAATAATACTAGGTATAGCTAACGGTTTATGGTTCTTGTGAGGCTGAACTTGCGTAGGAAACACTGTGTCTGGAATTTTTTAAGATGGAAGAGAGCTTAGGATAACATTCATGTAATTATTTTCATATGGAAGATATATTGATCGTGTAACTACATTCGCGGGTACAACAGGTATGGTTCCTCATGCCTGGTTGGTGACCTCAACCAAATTCAATGGCATAATCTTGGGTGCATTAGGATTATGTGGACATTGAGCGATCAAATGATCTATACTACAATGATTACATGTAAGTACCGGCATTCCCGATGTGCTCCCTTGATTTGGTTGCATTTGAGTAGCGATCTTCTGTAGCCTATTAGGGCACTCCGCTACACGATGCGGTCCACCACAATCGTAGCATTGAAGAGGTGGTCTCCTTGCCATGGTATTAAGGTTTTTCCCTCTTGTGGTGAGAGCAACCGCTTGATATACAGGCTTGACTTGCCCGAAATGATCCTCCATGTAGTACTGGGGAGTCATTTCAAACGTATCAATCCCATATGGAGCAGTGGGATCTATCTCCTCTTCATAATCCCCACACGCACTATGTGACTCACAACCCATCTGGTTCATAGGGGTAATCCTTGGATGTGGAGGTTGTGGTCCTAGCACTGGCAGTGGTAACGGCACAGATTGGACTACATTCGGATTCCTTGGAACTATATGCTGTGACGGTTGCTCGACAGGTTGTGCAGGCATTAGCGCGGGTACTTGAGGTGTGTTTGACCAGGCCACTGGTGCCTGATTTGCCAACATTCGCTTAAGTACTAGGCAATCTTTAGATTGATGGCCATACTTACCACATGCATTGCAATTTCCATTGAATTTGACTCTGAATGTGGGACATTCACTCGTTCTATGTGGTCCTAAGCAAACCGAACACCATTGTAGCTCTCTTCTTGGGTACATATGGCTATTTTGAGGAGCTCGATTACCCCTAAAGTATTCTTGGAGAGCCTTAGTAAGGTCGGTCACAGACATTTCGGATATCTTGGGCTCCTTGGTAATAGGTTTTACCATCATTGGCTCGTGCCCAGATACTTGCGAACTAACGGATTTTGTCTCCGAAGACACCTTTTTACCTGCAATCATCAAGTTGTCTTCTAACTGGATTGCATTGGCAGTGATGACTGCTTCCCACGTTGTAAGACCTCTAATGACTAGGCCATTGTAAATGTCCTTGTGGCGCAATCCTCGGATGAATCTATCGAGCAGTTGGTTATTATTGAAGCGCTCATCGGGAGTGCAGCGAGAATTTAGATGCTTCAATCGACTTATAAAGTCTCTCACTGACTCCCCTTCCTCGCGTTCAGCTTTTTGGAGTTGAGATGCTACTCCCCAAAGCACACCCTCACGTATGTATTCTTTCAAGAACAATCTCTTGAGAGTGGGGTAGTGAGTGCGCTCTTCAACCCTTAAGGTTTGATACCAATCTCCAGCCTTCCCACTCAAGGTTAAGCCTAAGGCTTTACACTTATGCAGCTCATTGTGCTCTTCCAAGGAATCACACACGTGTTCACATCTTTGTTACCACTGAGTGAGCTTAGCCACTTGTACTGCCTTGCTTCTAAGTTCTCTCTCAGGCATGCCCCGCAGGTTTTCTGCAATAGATCGTCCGATCGTCTAAGCAAATGCTGTGAGATCACCTAGGTGAGCAGACATAGCTGGTGGAGGCACTTCTAGGATAGCCTAGCTGATACGAGTTGGCGTTGGTCTGGGTATGTTGGCAAATGACGTAGGATATGATATGTGACTAGGCCTAACTCCTCTTGGATAAGGGTTGTGATAAGGCGGTCGTGGAGCATATGCCATTGGCATACTAAGAGGCGTAGGAGCTACATGAGCATGAGTAGCGATAGGTACATATGGTTGATAGGCACTGGCACGCACTGTTGTATGTACTGTTCCACTAGGTAGCGGCGTCGTACTAACTACAGTGGTAACAGGTGCACTTTCCATTATGCTCATCATTGGGGTAGGCATTGTGGATTCCTTAATGGAAAGTTGAGCCAAGGTTGGAAAGCTAAAGTTACTGCTCGTGGGCTCAACCTGCATTGAGACTCCAGGCGAAACAACATATGAAGGGTCTATGGGACTCACCGAGGGAGTCTCCAATTGTGATAGGGTTGGTTGTTTGGCCTTGCCTATATCTAAAAATCTCATAGGGCCAGTGGAACCTAAGTTCACTCCCCTATTTTGCCTCTCAATTTGGATAATTCTATGAATAACCTCACATATCATTTGTTGTTGCTCCTCTAGATTAGTGGCGTTAGATGTAGATCGTAGGACTTCTAACTAACCTACATGGTATGTGTAGCCCGTGTACAGGTCAGTTAGAGTCTCTGTGTGTAGATCATATTCCCAATTTTCATTGAGAAATATCCCATCCAGACTTGGTGTGCCATTTAACGGTTCTCTTGAAGTGGACGCAATGTCACTTCTTATGGATTGGCTTCTAGGGACCTCTACTTTAGGAGGCGCGTCGAAAGGTGGTAGCTCAGTAGGGCCCTCATTAAACGAAGTGGGTAGAATATCCACATGGACACTCTTTAGGAGGGTAGGGTCTACATGAGATGTGAATGGCGAATCCACTTCCTCTCCTTCTTCATTTACTTCGCTTGTCGTATGTTCAGAGCGTGTAGCTCTACTAAAGGTCTCTATTAGACGACTAAACATGCTAGATCCGGGTTGTGGGGCCCAAACTGGCATGTTTTGGCTTGTCTCCTCAAGGTTCTTGGTAGGGTGCCCTTCCATGGCTTCTGAGTCAGAGGACGAGTCACTATCCACTATTCGTGGATCTTAGGTTGCACTCCCTTGGGTTCCAGCCGAAGGCCAAGATGCCAACGTGGAGGGATGGTGTGAGCCTGCGTAAACTGAAATGCTTTCTAGTGGCTCAGGCTCTAGTACTTGACCAGAGCGTAGATGCATGTGACGTGGTTACCCCGTGTGTGCGTTGGTAACTACCCTTGAAGCCCACACAAGTGGTTTCTTGGGTATTTCGCACCCCGTTTTTACTTGTTTTTAGATTGTTTTTAACTCGTTTTTTGACCCCCTTACTTACGGTCGAACTTGGACTAGGGCATGTGATAGCTCAAAACGAGCGTATCGTTCAAAGGGTCCTAGCGTGCTTTACAGCACCGTGTTTGCCTATCCGGAGCTCTCGTGGTCTTCAAAATAGTCCGTTTCCCTATGGGGGAAGGGACGAAAGCCTATATGCTTGTGGAGGAAAGGGTGAGGGCTTTATCCCTTATGCTCACTTTACTCCTTGGGGAGTGGGCTACATATAGGACACAACTTCCCATAAGCTCTCACTTGAAAGAAAGCTATAGAGGCTCACTCTCCTATATATATATATCAAAAGACCGAGACCGAGGCCAAGGTTGGGATCAATTGGGGGTTTTTCTTTTCAAAATTTTTTTCTCCAAATAAAAAACCTTTCCTCTCCACACGTTTGGTTTTTTTCTTTAAAAATAATTTTTAAATTTTTTTTTTGGAGATAAGTTTTCTAGGGTTCCTTTCTGGGGTTCACAGCCTTGGCCGCGGCGCAGTTCGCACACAGCACAGGTCTGGGGATTCATAAATCCCCCCTCACACATGCAAAAAACCAGATAACAGCACGCACGCCCACACGCGGAGCGAAAAAATAACAAAAAAAAAAACAGAAATGCAGAAGACAAATTGCAGAAACAGATTGCAAAACACAGAAACACCTTAACAACAAACACACAGTCGCTTTTTTACAGTGTAAATTAAACTTCACGCAATAGCCCAAGTTGCAAACTAGAGCTTGGTGCAGGGCAACTCCCCGGTACGGCGCCAAAAATGTGCACTTTTATCGCACAGGTCGTAGCTGGGGACTTGCCGAACACCGTATGCGAGCCACGAATGGCTGCAAGCATACAACCAGGAAAGCAAGCTCAAACAGAATGCAAAAGGTGTGTCACTCACCGCTCAACCGCCGCCTTGAAGGATTCCCGCGTCGCAGTGAAGAAGGAGCCGCCGTCGCCGCTCTACCGCCTCTCCGCCGGTGCCGCTACACAGTGCTCGATCGCTCTCTCACTCTCTCTCTCTCTCTCTCTCTCTCTCACGCAGGAGAAGGAAACCAAGGAGATAAGGCAAGAGCACTCTTGTATTCACGACACATGAGAATGAGGATTTTAGGGTTACATTTGACTCTTATAGGTGACTTGGCCGTTCACACATGGGCGCCCATACATGGCCGGCCGATCCTAACCCTTATCCTATTGATATTCAAGGTGCGCCTCTTATCGGCGATCACCCAATCCCTTTATCCTTTGCATATGGTGCCGACAAGCTCGGCCCATGACTCAGAATAGTTAAACTAATTACATGACGTAAAACATAGTACGTCTCATTGTCCGTCATAGGTTAACACTAAAACTGGACACTGCAACGTGCTAAAAATAGCGTATGCATCTACGCTTGGGAACAATACTAGGGGGACATAACACTAGTGCACCATCTAGGGTAACCACTCAAGGGAGCGGCACTCAATCGGTTGTTGGCAACTTGGAGAGCATTCTCGAGACATCTTCGGAGTCTCAAACGGAGAGCCTCTCAAGAACCGCGAGTGATATTTCAATGGACGTAAACGAGTCATTTGGCATTAATAGACCATCCACACCCCTTGGTATGGCAGATTCTGCTAATCCATTTGAAATCCCAGATGGGGAGTTGATTGACAACATGAGACTCCATTTCTTGTATACAAACGCACATGGCGGTGAGATCTACAAAGATCCAATGAGCCGGTTTGTTGTTAAAATTGCAGACATTCATTCTGCGTTTGAACCAACACCATGGGTAAACTACCAAGACGATATGTACATGGGTAGAAATGGAGTACGCTATGAGGTCACCAAAAATCCTGAACAAGTGGATGCTTTGGGTGTACTTCAACCTAGCGCACAAGCAAAGCAAAAGGAGGAGCTTCCATCGGACCCAAATGTGCCAGGAACATCGCGCAGACCTGGTACGCCCATTTCTTTACTTGAAGAATTATTTTTGGGAGGATAGAGAAAGAACGAGAAAAGAAAAAGAGACCAAGGAAAACCCATGGGACATAGTAAAAGAAATTCCAGTAGTTAAAATCTATCAAGACGACCCAATTAAAGAGGTGTATAGGGATGTGGTAGAAACCTACTATGCAACCACTAAGCATCCGAGCTTAGAGCTTCCAGTCACGCATACAATAACTGTAGAGCATCTAGAAGGTTTCACTAAGCGTGTTCATGATAGATGGGGGAAAGACTTTAGAACCCTTGAATGGCCAGAGGTTAGGGAATTGACATGGAAAGGAAGGCCCCTTTTCACTGAGGTGTCTACCTTAGACACGGCACGTCCAGATGAATCTACCTTTGGAGGAGAAACACTAGCACCACCATGGGCTAGAACCCCAAGTGTGGCTCGACCAGCACCTTCCATGCGAACAACTGCTAGAGGACCAGTCTTTCCAAACGATTGATCCTACGAGGAGACTCGGGGCTATTAGAGAATCTAGGGGAGAAGAAAGACCACGAGCAAGTGGATATGTACCTCTAAGAGAACCCCATAGACCAAGAGAACTGACATTTGAAGAGCCTAGAGTTAGAGGTCGAGACTCATATAGGAGACATGACGATGAATATTCTAGAAAAGTGAGACCATCTGCGCTGCAAAAGCTTGTCAAGAAGTATGACGGATCCGGTGACTCACATGACCATATAGCAGCATTTAAGCAAGCTATACATGTGGAGCAAGTCACGGATACGCATACGCAAATCGAAGGATTTGGCTTGATGCTAGAGAGTAAGTCTTTATCATGGTTTCAGACTTTAGAGCCTGAGGCAAAGCGATCTTTCGATGGGCTAGAAAAGAGCTTTATAGCTGCGTTTTCAAAAATGGGAATTAAGCACAATGCGGTAGCTCAAATTTACGCTTTTAAGCAAAAAGATCAAGAATCTGTGCGAGATTGCATAAATAGGCTAAAGCAGTACATCAATCGATGCCCTGACGATGAGAAGCCAAGCCAAGGAAGATTAATTTCTATCTTCTTAGAAGGCTTACGAAACAAGACGCTTCACGCTCACTTGTACGCAAAGAAGCATGTCATCTTCAATGAGTGTTGCATGGATGCCATGGATTACAATGACAACTTTGACATGACTGGCATGGGAAACCAAGATAGTCATCCAGACGATAAACGTAGCTCTGGGAAGGGCTCTGACTCTAGTGTGTCATTAGTTAATCTAGATCAGATTGCCGAGATAGTATTGAAAAAGATGGGGCAATACTACAGATCTTCCTACCGACCCCAACCATCATACATGCATACTGTACCTACAGGCCCCTACGTCTGTGGAGGATGTGGAGGTAGCCATAAAACTGAGCACTGCCCAACCTTCTCACCATTGGTTGGCAATCAACCAACAAAGAAGTGGTGCCAGGTTTGTTCATGGAACTACACACATGTGACTTCGGGGGACTGCAATCACATTGCAAGGATACAAAGGGAACAAGTAGCCAACTCTGCACCTAGGTAGCAAGTTGTGAACCATGACAGAACCTTAGTTGCTCAAGAGCAAGCATGGCCGGTGCTAGGAGCTCAACCTCCTCCACCTGGCACAACGTCCTTTAGATATGTGGAATATGAGAATCCTGAATTAGGTATGGAGATGGTTAGCTCTCACCCATACTACATCGAAGTGGAGCATCCTCTTGTCGAACCCTACTTTGAGAACCCAACCGGACCAAGCCTAGCTCATGACTTTAATGGAGACCCAAGCTCTTTGATGCTTATAGGATCTCAGCCAACCAAGACTCAAGGTTATCTAGGACCATATCCTACAAAGAGACTATACCCCACGCAACAAACAGGACCATGCTACGAATGTGGTGGACCACATTGGGCGAGAGAATGTCCAAACAAGAAACGACCCCTCTTAGCTAACATAGGCACAACATTTACGTTTTCACCTATAGAGAGGTTTTGCCAAGGGTGTAGCATTGACCATCTACCAAAGGATTTCTTGTTGAAGCCTGCAGATCCGGCAGCACAAAAAGCTAAAGTGTCCCTCAACTATGTTGAAGTGATTCCATCACCCACGACATCTGAGGAGGAGAACGAACTAGTGTTGCTAAGAGTAGTGACTAGAGCCCAAGCGCAAAAGAATGTCAAAGAGGTTGTTGAGAAACCCTCTGAGATTAAGGTTCTTCCAAAGATGGAAAAGAGAGAGAGAAATCAACTCGACGTAAACCATGCAGCAAGGGGAGTAAGAAGTTGAAGGAGCAGAAGAGCTCTGATGGAGGAAATTCTATCCGAAAAGAGCTAGAAGGAATGTTGAAAACGAAACAAATAGGAGAGAAAAAAAGATCTTGTTTTGACCTAGAGAGAGAAAATGTCTAGAGGGAGGTAATTCAAAATTGAGATATTTTTGGACATAAAAATTCTCCTAGTGTCTAAAATGGTTTCCCCTGAAACAGAAATTCAAAAAGAACTTTCCAATGTGCAATTGAAATTAATTAAAAATAGGTATAAAGGACCTTAGCCTAAGGGTCCAGATTTTCAGAAATTTTTGAATTATGCTCCAATTAAGGTTCCTATGGAGACTTATAAGATCAATCTAAATGTAGAGAGGAGATCAATTGAAGAATAGAAGAAAAACCCCCAAAAATGAGTAAATTCTCACACGAAAAGCATCCGAGTCTGAGGAAAGCTCAGGAGGATCAGTCCTTGTGGACAAGGTGTACGAGCCTTTAGATGTAGCGCTTCAAGCGTATAATAGTAGGATCACAGCTCTGACCAAGCTGCCTAAGAAGCTGCAAGAATATCCCAACCCTCGTGAAGAGACAATCAACTTGGCTATCCATAAGCAGTTGATTAGGGATACTCAGACTCTAATAGACGGCCCACCACCTATGTACGCAAGAGGACCTGCTTCTCTGAAGCCTAACTTAGAGACGATACCAGAAGCCACGCCAAGCATGGAAAAGGGAAGTGAAGTTGTATCTCTACATTTCCCAGAAATGCCTGAAGGAGATGATTTACCTCATACCAAGACGAGTCAAAACCATTGATTACCGTGGATTTTGGAGATGAAATTCCTGAAATAGAGGAAGCAGTAGCAAGGGATATGTGGGAAGCGGTGCAAAAACAAGTTGAGGATCTAGCATCTTCTGACAAGTCACCACCGTTCTCTATAGTAGAATTCTCAAATCAAAGGGTTCAAGAATTAGATGCTTTATCTCTACCAGATGATGCTCAGACTGTTGTCTCAGCTCGGAGCAACAAGCTCACATACAAGACACTGCCCTCATATTTAGGACTGTATGAAGCACATAGCCAAATCATGCGAGTACCATCAATGACACGATAACCTCATCAGGAACGAGACATAGGGAGTTTGCAAGCTTTAATGTCGGCACCAGTTACGTGTACCATTCCACTCGCAGAGTTCTTAAAGCTTAGGCCAAGATTGTGGGGAGAAGTGGCTACACAATTAACTGAGCAAGGATTGTGGAACCAGAACATCCAGGTCAAGGAGTTGTTGAAGCCAAAGGCTTCTGAGCTAATACTTAAGCAAACAATTCCGATTCCTGTGAACACAGTTGGCAAGCATTGTGCAGACGACGAGGGAAATACTGCGGTTCCTGTGGAGATCAACAAGATTGAATCTATAGCTATTCTAGATAGCGGAGCAGGGGTGAGTATAGCAATAAAAACTGTATGGGAAATGTGGGGAAAACCTGCAATTAGAAGTACAAGGATGAGTTTGCAATTGGCAGACGGAAATCTAGAGAGTCCCATAGGATTGCTTGAGAACGTGTCAAGTCATGTGGCATTGAGTACGGACATACCTTTGCTATCGTAGACTTTGGCAAGAACACAAATTACGAAGTGATCCTAGGAAGGCCATTCATGCGCCAATTCAAAATGATTCAAGACTGGGGTTACAATTACTTGTACTTCAGACATGAGAATGTAACCACGAGGGTAAATCTGAAAAACCATGCTTATAGAGATGTGGCGCACTCTCCTGTGGATGAGTTTGATTCCGCTTCTTCAGAAGCATCGGGAGCAACTATGTCTGAAGGAAGAGCTGATCTATGGATCTGTGGAGCATCTTGTCACGAGACTTGCAACCTTGAAATGTTACCATAGACAGAAGTGTGACAGATGAGGCGTATATCCCTATACCTTTTCTTGAGAACTTGATAGATCCCTTAGAATGGAACCATGTTTTAGCTACCATAGACACTTGTGCATTGCCAAGGTAAACACAGTTCTGTGATCCAGATGGGTATGACATTATTCCCGTAAGAATGCTAAGACCGATCTATGCAGAGGAACCTCAAGAAGCCCCTAGGTATGAAGCAAAGAAATCATTATTGCTAGGAGATATGGTATCTGTAGAGGAAGTATCCCCTCTTGAGTACAGCTCAGCTGACAAAGGAGATGAGGATAGATGCTTAGAATCCTTTGATGGAAAGCATTCTGATGACGATGCCATAGTCCCTGAATCAGAGTTAAAGAAGATAAGATTGTTGTTAAAGGGCAGAGAGGTCTTGCTGAGTATTCCTAGTGACAAACCGAAACGTAAGTTTTGCAAGAGTCACCGGAAGTTTCGCAAATAGGAAGTCAAGGAAAAGAGACAACAACAACAAAAAGAAAGAGAAGATGTGGATAAAGAGGACTTTATTCCACCTCCAACCTTTGTAGGGAAGAACGAGTACTTGTACTACTTGGGAGCTGATGATTGCATCAAAGATGAGATGAAATGGAGATACGGCTTTCAATTAGTGCAAAAGCTAAATGAGAAGGAGAGTGACAACCCAAAGAAGAAGAGGAAACAGAAACCGAGGCTAAAATGGGTGCTACTACCTTGTGGCTACCAAAGAAGAATGCAGGGACTACTGCAGCAAAACATAATTATGTTCTTGAATCTACTCATCAAGAACAAAAGCAGTCAATACCACCTCACTTACAGAAACCAAATCAATACTGGAAACCACGCCTTACCAAGCCTGAAAGAGTCCAGGTGGAAACACAAGCTGACGCGTCAATTGGACATCATCAGAAGGTCTCGAACAGGAAGGGATACTCCAAACTGACATGGGAAGAAAAAGGCAAGTGGGTACCTTTACTCACTTCTATCTCAGAGGCAACACATCAGAAGGAGGATATTGCAACCGAATCAAGTTCAAAGTCTATTCCTCAAAACACAAGCAATGTCAAAGTTTGTCTTACAAAGCCGACAACTTTCAATCAGGCTCCTACACAAGTAGACTCCCTGACTATCAACCAAGGAAAGAGCGTTCTTCCTACAACTCCAACTATTTGGAATGTCATCGGTATTCTACTCTTTCCCTAATCAAATTACATTACCAACCATAAGTCTATAGGCATAGGTGTTAGAGTTGAGCACTCTGAAGACCCAAGAAAATTTTGAAAGCCCAATGGGATGGCAAGAACACAGCTGCCATATGGTTGCCAAAGCTCAGAAGTGTTCAAACATCTCCATTCACACCTCCTCCTATTTGTCCCAATGCATTTCCTATGCCTATTGCTAAAATCTCACCTCCGACTAAACTTCAATCTCTTGCACGTACTCTGAAATGGGTACCAAAAAGAGTCCAACAAAAAGGAACCTGTGCCATATGTCAACACCCCTCAAACAATTTGCATAATGTTACATCCAAAAGCAAACTCATTCTTGAAAGAGCTATCATGCTACAAAAGCTACTTTTTGGCAATTCATCTATCGAATCTATTAGCTCTATTTCCGTCATGCCTGTACATACTAGCATTCTTCGTTCAACTTGCATTAAATAAAAAAATCTAAACACTTCCTTATGTGTTGTGTAGAATAACCAAATGGAGACTATCATGGGGGTCACACCTCAAGGACATAATCTCTGGGCAATTATGATGCCGCAACGTGGACCCAACCAACAAAGACTCCCGGAAGAGGAAAGAGCTCAAACATGGCGCGAGGACACCCTTCGTTTGCTAACCCCTCCCATTTTGCAGGTTCTTCCCCATGAATCTACATGTCAGTTTTGGCTCAATGTGAGTGAGTCTTTAGAACGGTTTCAAAACCATAGGTGCCTCTTTAGCCTTCCTACTGTGCCCATACCATATGTTAGTGAAGATGCACTTCTTCCCTTGCCATCTTCTCCATGGGTAGGATTACGTTTTGGGTTATCTTTACATCCTGAAGCTATTGATGTCCACCCACCTGAGAATGCAGACATACATCCACCCCCAGTGCAAGACTAGCACTTGTACTCTCTTAAGAAGAACTAGAAGCCAGGGCACTTTTTTCCATTGGGTTTTTCCCCTCGGCCAAATCCGGTGTTTAGCACCAATGTTTCTTATTTTTTGTCTTTTTAATTTTCTTTCTCTTTAGTTTGTTTTGTCGGAATAAAACAGATACAAACACCAAACTACATCTTCCGCTTCAGTACCGCAACTGACAGTCATACAATCAAGTGCAAACAATTCTTCACCAACCAGTGCTTTAAGAGAAACAGGTGAACTCATGCCAATCTCTAATGTTTTCTGTATTTTTCTTGTTACTTGATTGTTTATAAATTTCACTTTACTAAGCATGGCAATATGCATCTCCTTTGGTCTAGAGTAGGGATAGCATTTTAGTGGCTTTAGACTTGATAGTGTAAGTTTGACCGTAATTGTTTTTACCCGTTTAGCAATACAAAGTAATTAGTGTTTTGTGCTAAAGGTAGAGTTCCAGACCTAGGACAAAGAGACTAAATTAATCATAGGACCGTCATTGGATATCTTGCTCTTACTAGGACATTGCTTAGGGACAATCTAATAAACATTCCATAACAAAAATTGGCATGACAAAAATAAAAGAAAAGTGTATATGTTTGTGGCCTATTGCCTTGTTATTCATGGTAGGCGAGGGAGGTCTATACCTTTCCCAGACCAATGCCTTGTGTAGTAAGGAATAGCCATACCGCGGGTGCGCAAGCATACTCTTGAAGCGAGCCCTGTCCAAAAAAAAAAGGGGGATAGAAAGGCACCAAGAGAAATGCTTGTCTAATCCAGGATGGTCGCCGTTGTGCTTAAAATATTAAACCAAAACACTAAGCAATATCAAGAGTCTGCCACTACTAAGCAATATCAAGAGTCTGCCACTACATAATTATGTTAGATTTATTAGTGTTGAACCGACATCTTTGACTTAGCATAGGCTCAGTATACTACTTGATAGTCCCTCGCGATTAACTGTTGTCTTTTGCCTTCTAGGAAAAGAACAATACATTTGGCATAAAACATTCTTTACTTTAGTTAGCTGCAGGTAGTAATTATTAAGGCTTGAACTAACCTATTCAATCTCTACACTGCTTCAATGTTTCCTTCCTCTAGCTAATTGGACGTTTATTGCCATGTCTTTTTCAGTAAAATTGCTTGTTTTGTTATTGTCTTTCAGTACTTTTGCTCTTAAAAAAAAAAACACACAAACCACCTGTCGTTTTGCTTGCAGGTACACACTGGAGATGCTACTCTTCCTTGGCATCTACGCGCTCGAGGACGTGTGCAAAATAGGAAGGGGGGAATGTTGCGTGATGAGTGGTGATCAATGCAAGGATGCAACACAAAGATGGAAGCAGGAAAACAAGAGACTTGACATTCTTATTTAGGGCTCTTGTAGAGAGTTCCAAGTTATAGGTGAGTGTGGGAGTGGGCTTGAGAATAATCCCACATGGGAAGTTTTGGGAGTTTTAGGAGTTTTAGTATAAATAGTGGCTCATTTGAGAGCTCACATACACTTTTGGGCTAAGTTCATGCAAGAGCTCCTTTGAGAGAACTACTCTCCCTCTTCTCCATAGAGGTGAAGACTCTTCTCTCACCCCATCTACATCTTTGTATGAGATAAATCTCTTCATTGAATCAATAGCAATGTCATGAGTCTTTCTCATCCTCTTCTCTAATCATTTTACTCTTATGCATGCTTTTAGTATTTCGTGTTTGTGTATGTGGGCTGAGTTGAAGCTTTCATGGAAGCTTGATGCTTGAGTGTGTGCATGCTTGAAGGAAGATAGGAGTGGAGTGAGGTCTTTCTCTTTGCTTGTGTGCATAGTGATTGTGTTCCTCTTGCTTGTATTTGTGAATGAATGGGTGTGTAGGAATGAGGGCAAGTTGAGCTTGTGTGTGTGCTTAATCTAGTGTCTTGTGATGGTAGCCATAGGCATCTCTCCTTTAGAGGATAAGCTTTCGTGCACCTAACCAGGTTGAGTCCCTAGCGCGAAAGGAGTGCTTGCATTCCATTGGAGCTAGGCATAACCTCTATTCGCTTGTATTGCATCGTAGGGAGATAAGGGTCTTTCCAGGGCACTTTCATCTCAAGCTCCTTTCCTAATCCTCTTCAAAGCTCTCCTTTCCTAATCCTCTTCAAAGCTCTCCTTTTCTCCACAATTACTCTTGTCTTGAATAGCCATTGAGGCTTTGAGAAGAGGACAATGTAGCGCTAGGGAGAAGCAAGCCAACAAGCTCATAGGTTATGGAGATCCTAGCCTTCATGGTCCTAATTGTTGAGATATCGAGCTCGTCTAGTGAGGCGGTGGCCACTGATGACCCGCCTGGGGGATAGGCCCCACACTTACACCACTAGCATGGTTGGTGAGATCATGGGAGATATGCGGCCAGTGGGATGACAAGCTGTGTGACAGCCATTCTAGAGACTGGCATAGTTATAGCACCAGCTCATTTAGTCGGGTTCACACTATAGAGAACCCGTGTATGTATTGGTTGAGTACCTTTCATATTAAGTGTACTCTTATTCTTGTATATGGCGTGTTGAGTGTTGAGTAGAGAAGAAGAAGATTTTCAGCCTCTCACCTTGTGTGTTCTCTATTAGGGTTATGTGAGTGTGTGTGTGTGCTTGCAAGAGCTCAAGCTCTCTTGCCCCCTGTATCTTTTCATGGTATCAGAGCCTGGTTCGTGCTAAGGGCTGAGCTGCAAGCAAGAGAACCACAGGAAGCGGTACGAGGGTAAGAGCTTCAACTACTCTTCCCTATTGTGTTGGTGACTACACCCTTGTCGGGAGCTCTACGGGAGGCACCGGCAAACGATCTCTGATTGAGGAGCTTTCTTCGCGGGAGTAAAGCTATACCGGCTTTCTTCGCGGGAGCTTTCTTCGGACTGAAATTTTTGGACCGAAAACACGTTTCGGGCGCGTCTGGACCTCCGTTTTTTTGAAAGGCGATTTCGAGCACTGCGGGTAAGTCATCGATTCTCTGCAGAACTCTGTTTTAAGTACTGCAAGAAGACAGATTGACTGTGCAGACACTGTGGGTGCTGCAAAGAGGTCTACAGTTGCCATTGGGTGTATGTATGCACATTGAGGTCACTGGTTGTGACATTTGAGTGGATTGCAGTACCGCTGTGAAGAAAATACAGCAGTTGTGCAGGAAAAACCAGAGTGCAGTTTCAGGTAAAATTATGTGTTTGGCAAGATGTCTAATGATGGCATAACACAGATTGTGGCTGAGAAGCTGGATAAGAATAACTTCCATGCTTGGAGGTTCAGGTTGACAAATTTCCTGATGGGAAAAGGCTATTGGGACTACATAGAAGGTGAGCATGAAGAGGCACCGGAGATACCGGATATAAATCCGACTGCTGCAGATGTGAAAGAGTTTAAAGACTGGAACCAAGGAGCCAGGAAGGTTATGTATTGGCTTTCCATTAGTATACAGGACACCATGATTGGGCACATTCAGGATGCCAAGTCCCCCAAGGAGGCGTGGGACACCTTGGTAAAGCTTTATGAAACAAATACCAAGGCTCGTAAGATACAGTTGAAGAATGAACTTCATACTGTGGAGAAAAAGAGCATGTCTGTGAATGACTATGCGCTGAAGATAAAGGGTATTGTGGAATCCCTTGCATCTATTGGTGTGTCAGTAGATGATGATGACAAGGTGGAAGTTTGTCTACGTGGTCTCGGGCCACAATACAAGGCGTTCAAGACGTCTATCCAGACTCGGGAAAACATTCCCAACTTTACAGATTTGGTGTCTATGCTGATTATCGAAGAGAAGAACTTGGGTGAAGACCAACAGTCTTCACAAAGTAAAAACAGTTCAGAGCAACAGGCCTTCTACACGAGTTCAGGAAGAGGACGAGGTAGAGGAGGCCGTGGACGCGGTCAAGGAGGTGGCCGAATAGGTAATCAGAATTATGGCCAGCAGCAGTAGCAACAACAACAGTCCCAGAACCAACAATAACAACAACACGCAGGTGGAAGAGGCAAATTCAGAGGCAGGGGGAGTCAAAGAGGCCGTGGAAATTGGCAAAGGCAGTATAATGATGCACGTGAATGTTATTATTGTGGTAAGCCTAGACATGTGCAGTCAGAATGTTATAAGAAGCAGGCTGACATGCAAAATGGGAAAGTGCAGCAAAACAACTATGCATCCTCAAGCAGAAATAATGAGGATAATGAAAGGTTGTTTGTTATGCAGCATGTTGTGAATGCCATGTCTGAAAATGTTGATGCAGCACAAAAGGATAATGTATGGTATGTGGATTCAGGCGCTTCGAACCACATGACGAGTCATGGGGAGTGGTTCAAGGAGATGAAAAACCCGGAAAGACCAGGTTTTGTGGAAACAGGGGATGACACTGCTCATCCAATTGCCCACATTGGAGATGTGCCATTGTCTATGCAGGATGGCAAAGTGAAGTACCTTGCAGATGTACTTCATGTACCGAACATAACAAAGAATCTGGTTTCAGTTGGCCAGATGATTGAGCAGGGTTTGCAGGTTCGGTTTAACCCTGATGGGTGTTATGTTGAAGATTTCAAAGACAAGTGCAGGTTGGTTGCAAAAGGCAACAGAGTGGGCAGAATGTTTACGTTGAATGTAGACATGCCTGAAATGAGTGCTGCCATGTTTGCAAATGGTTCAGGAGTTGTTGCAGACACAGACATATGGCATAAAAGAATTGGACATGTAAATGTGCAGAGATTGAAGTCTATGCAGACAAAAGGAATTGTGACAGGGCTGCCAAAATTTAAAGTGGAAGGTATGCAGAAAATATGTGAAGCATGCCAATTTGGGAAGCAAACAAAGCATGTGTTTCCACGTAACAGATATGTGAGCAGAAATGCACTAGATGTTGTGCATTCAGATGTATGGGGTCCTACGAAGACCGTGTCTATGGGAGGCTGCAGATACTATGTCACTTTCATTGATGACCACACAAGGAAAGTGTGGGTATATTTCATGAAAGAGAAGAGTGAGGTGTTCACTCACTTTCAGAATTTCAGAGTTTTGGTTGAAAAGCAAACAGGGAAATATGTCAAGTGCCTAAGGTCAGATGGAGGGGGAGAATACTTCTCCAATGAGTTCTCTGAATTTTCGAAGAAGAATGGTATTCGGAGACAGTTCACATGCAGATACACTCCGCAGCAAAATGGAGTTGCTGAGCGGAAAAATAGGCACATTGCTGAGATTGCGCGAGCATTGATGGAAGAGAAGAATATGCCGCATTGCTATTGGGCTGAGGCTGTTTCTACAGCAGTATACATCATGAACAGGACTCCAACTACAGCCATACATGATGTAACTCCAGAGGAGAGGTTTACTGGCAGAAAACCAGATTTATCTCATCTGAAAGTCTTTGGATGCATTGCATATGTGCATGTGCCAGATGAGCTGAGAACAAAGCTGGATCCAAAAGCTGAAAAATGTGTGTTTATTGGATACTCCCTTGAGAAAAAGGGATACAGGTGTTATAACCCTACTACACGTGAGTTGAGGGTAAGCAGGGATGTTGTCTTTGATGAGATGAGCAGCTGGTATGCTGCTGAAAAAGAAGCTGTTGGGACTGATGTGAGTGGAAGTGTGGTTGCACAGAATGCAGGTCAGCAATCACAGTCTTTGAGTGGACCAGGAGAGTCCTCATCTAGTGGGTCTGTTTTTGATAGACCATGGAGTGGCAGGCTGCGTCATAATACCAGCCCTGCAAATGTGATTACTACATCACGTAAAGGAAAAGAGAAAGTGGTTGAGCCCCTTGGTATGCCTGACATTTCTGCAGGGCATTCTCATGTTGATGGAGAGTCTAGTGGCTCAGATATGAGCCTTGATGAGGAGCTTGGGATCCCAGTTATGAGAACACCTGGTGTAAAGAAGGCTATGGAAGCCATGAATGAAAAGCTGCGAAGATCAGGGAGATTGGGAAATCCTGTGCAGAGATTTACCTATGATGGTTATGTGGCACATCACTATGCATATATGGCAAAGGTTGTGCAGGTTGTTGAGCCCACATGCATTGATGAGGCTGTTGGAAATATGTGTTGGGAGAAAGCTATGGACGAGGAGATGGATGCACTATATGGAAATGAGACTTGGGATTTAGTGCAATTGCCTGAAGGCAAGAAAGCCATTGGATGCAAGTGGGTGTACAAAGTTAAACATAACAGTGATGGAAGCATAAACAGGTACAAGGCTAGATTGGTAGCCAAAGGATATGCGCAGACATATGGGATTGATTATGAGGAAACTTTCAGGCCAGTTGCCAAGATGGTAACGGTGAGAGTTGTGATAGCAGTGACTGCGTCAAAGCAATGGTCTTTACATCAGATGGATGTAAAGAATGCATTCTTGCATGGGGATTTGCAAGAAGAGGTGTATATGTTGCAGCCACCTGGTTATGAGGATGTGGGTCACCCCGAGTATGTTTGCAGGTTGAAGAAAGCCTTGTATGGCTTAAAGCAAGCACCAAGAGCATGGTCTGACAAGATTTCTGAATATCTTGTCACTATTGGCTTTCATGTAGTCAATGCAGATTTCTCATTGTATGTGAGACATGGTGATAGAGGGGTTGTGCTTGTTGTCATCTATGTAGATGACTTGATCATTACGGGGGACCATGATGCAGAGATCTTTGATGTAAAGATCTTGCTTAGACAGAAGTTTGAGATGAAGGATCTGGGGGAGCTCAGATATTTCTTGGGCATTGAGGTGATTAGGTCACCGCATGGTATTGGATTACTACAGAGACAGTATGGCTTGGACATGTTGTCCAAGTATGGTATGACAGGCTGTAAGCCTATTTCTGTGCCATTGGATCAGAATGGCAAGTTGAGTGCAGATTCAGGAGAGATCTTGGAGGATCCTACTATGTACAGGAGCATAGTAGGAAGTTTGATCTACATGACGATCACCAGACCAGATTTGAGCTATGCTGTTGGGTTGGTGAATCAATTTATGCAGGTTCCACGGAAACCGCATTTGGATGCAGTGAGATGCATACTGAGGTATGTGAAGTCTACTTTGCATTGTGGACTATTCTATGAGACTGGGACAGAGATATGTGTACATGGGTACACAGATGCTGATTGGGCTGGTAGTATCTCAGACAGAAGATCTACCAGTGGATTCATGTTTTCTTTGGGGAGTGCTGCTGTTACTTGGAGCAGCAAGAAGCAGCCTACGGTTGCTCTATCCAGTACAGAGGCCGAGTATAGAGGACCTGCTATGGCAGCATGTGAGGTAGCTTGGTTGAGAAAGCTACTTGCAGATTTGGGTCTATCAGTGGATAGACAAGTTGTCATTTTTTGTGACAACATTAGCAGTATACAGTTGGCCAGGAACCCAGTCTTTCATGCTCGAACGAAGCACATAGAGGTCCACTACCACTTCGTCAGAGAGAAGGTCTTGGCAGGAGACCTTGACCTTGTTTATGTCAGCACAGAGGATCAGGTAGCTGACATCTTCACCAAAGAATTGGGTATAGAGAAGCTCCACACTTACACCACTGGCATGGTTGGTGAGATCATGGGAGATATGCGGCCAGTGGGATGACAGGCTGTGTGACAGCCATTCTAGAGACTGGCATAGTTATAGCGCCAGCTCATTTAGTCGGGTTCACACTATAGAGAACCCGTGTATGTATTGGTTGAGTACCTTTCATATTAAGTGTACTCTTATTCTTGTATATGGCGTGTTGAGTGTTGAGTAGAGAAGAAGAAGATTTTCAGCCTCTCACCTTGTGTGTTCTCTATTAGGGTTATGTGAGTTTGTGTGTGTGCTTTCAAGAGCTCAAGCTCTCTTCCCCCCTGCATCTTTTCACTAATGATGTATTAATTCAAGCTACTCTCTTTTTGTAAAGAGCTCAAGAGCAAAGATTAATACAAAGCCTTTCGAGGGGGGGTCGGCCTCAAGAAATCCGACCCTCAATCTTGTGTTGATTGCGTTAAGATCTTGCTTTAATGTGCTGTTATGCATATGCTAATTGTATATGTGTGTGAGTTCCTAGATGAATGCATTAGCCGCTATTTTGTTCTTATCACATGCTATCACTACTAAGGTCATTAACTACTATAAGGAAATCCTAAGTGTCATTAAGGCTAGTTGCTAAAAGAGATAAGAATAAAGACTTGTTATTTGCCCTAAAAGAGCTTAATGCAACTTGATTTCATTGGGGTATCAGAGCTTTGTAGGTGTTGCTTTAATTAAAACTAATACTTTAATTAAGCTACAATCTAAGCATTCACATAAAAGGTAGTGATTTTTGTGAAGGAATCATGTCTTCTATTCCACACAATGAACATAGTTGGCACCAAGTAAACTTTAAGGAAGATGAAGCGTCAACACAAGGAACCCATGCTTTAAGAAATCTAGTACAAAGATGATGCACAACATAATCCATCTTTAAGGCCCACGGTTCAAGATTTGATTTTTGCTCATGGCCTGGTTCTTACAACAAGGTCTCCTCCCTCGAGAAGTCAATTCTCCACAAGGGAGTGAGCATGTTAGAGGGCCTTTGGAATGGGAGGGGCAATCTCCATCAAGTTCTCCTCTAGAATGACGTTCCCATCGCTCTCCTAACCGTAGTTCATGGCGAAGATCTTCCAGTAATGGGTCCTCCTCATCCAAAAGTGGAAGAAATGAAAGAAGCCATTTCTATCAATGATGAAGAAGGTCTCCTTCATCTTCACCAAGGTCTTCACCCTCAAAATATGATGAAGGAAGCTCTCCACAGGAAAAGTCAAGCGCTTTTACTCGCACACCGCGAAGGTGCAAAAGGACATACTATGCTTTGAAGAGAGCTTGCAAGCTTCAAAAGTTTGAAGAGGATGACTTTTCTCACATTTGATGGCACATATGGCAATACGCATAAAGTACTAAACTTTATCCAACAATTTCATGCGGTATTTGGTGGGAAGAACTTCACTGAACAATCAAAGCTACGCCATGTAGCTATGTACATGAAAAGGTCTGCTCGCCAATGGTGGGCAAGTCTTCGAGCTCAAGGATTGTAGCCCAAGACTTGGTGAGCATGTAGGGTTGCTATCATGAAGCAATTCCTAACCGGTCAAGCAAAGGATGATGTGCTAACGGCATGGCATGTTCTCCAGCTCGAAAAGGGAGAGACTATGCAACACTATATAGACAAGTTTTGGCATTTGCATCTCAAAGCCATTGTCTTTGAGAAGATAAACTTTTCTGAGCAGAAGCAGTAGTACTTGGTTGGGCTTCATGAAGATGTGCATGGATATGTTCATGCACAAAAGCCAAAAACCATCTTCGAAGTCATCCATCACTCATTGGTGGGTAACAAGATTTTCCCTCTCAACAAGATGACTATCAAGTTGTATGAGAAGGGTGAAAAGACTCCTAATGAAGGGGAGTGTGCGAGGATGGAGCTATGCGTGCAGAGAAGAGAGAGAGAGAGAGAGATGAGACACAGAGTGTTTGTAAGTAAATGAATGGTCCGGCCGCCCGAGTACTGGGCATGGCACATTGGGCTTTAGTGACCCCAACAACCTCCCACTTAAAGGACAATGTGCCTTTAAGCATGGGGTGAACATGTATATATATACATACAAATACAAAATACAGGTAGACAATGACCATCTACCCAACACCCATGAGTGCCCTGCAATGTGCATATTGCTGCGAAGGTAAGCCTTTGGTTAAGAGATCAGCATGATTATCATCTGTGTGAACCTTGAAAGGCTACATACGGTTATCATCAAGCACTTCACGCAAGAAGTGATACTTCACATCAATGTGCTTCATCTTTTCATGAAATACTAGATTCTTGGTCAACATGATAGCACTCTAACTATCACAATGCAAAACCAGCATCTCACTAGTTATACCCAAATCTGCTACTAGACGTGCAAACCATAACGCTTCCTTGCATGCTTCTGAAGCTGCAATATATTCTGCCTCAGTAGTAGACTGTGATGTACAACTTTGCAAATGAGATTGCCATGAAACAACCCCTCCAATAAATAGAAAGACATAGCCAGAAGTGGACCTTCTGTTGTCCAACTCACCTGCATAATCTGCATCCGTGTAGCCAACTACACATGCTTCCTTCTTTCCAAAAGTTATGCACACATTCTTAGTGCCATTCAAATATCTCATCACACCTTTGACTGCCTCCCAATGTTTCTTGCCTGGATTTGACATATACCTGCTAACCACTCCACTGCAAATGCAATATCCGAGTGTGTAGCAATCATCACATACATCAAACTGCCAACTACCGCCCGCTGATGCATATGGCACCTTAGCCATTTCAGCCTTCTCTTCATCAGAACTGGGACAATCTTTGCTAGACAACTTCACATATGAAGGAAATGGTGTACTCAATGCCTTACCATGTTCCATGTGAAATCGTGTGAGCACCTTGTTGATGTATTCTGCCTGAGACAAACGAAGCAACTGCTGAGATCTATCTCGCTGAATACGCATGCCCAAAATATAACTAGCATCACCCAAGTCTTTCATATCAAAATTCGCATGTAATTTTGATTGCAAGGCTGTCACATCATCTCTGCTTTTACCAACAAGTAACATATCATCCACATACAGGATCAAGATGATCAAGCTACCATCCGTAGCTCTCTTGTTATAGAGGCAATGATCAAAGTCACTTCTCTTGAAGCCTTGAGATAGCATGAATGAATGGAATTTATGGTACCATTCCCTTGGTGCCTGCTTAAGACCATAAAGGCTCTTCTTGAGCTTACACACCAAATGCTCTTTGTCTGTCTCAACAAAACCTTCAGGTTGTTGCATATAAATGTCCTCATAAAGATCTCCATGTAAAAACACTGTTCTTACATCCATCTGGATAAGCTCCATGTTCTCTTTGGCAACCAATGCAAGAACACATCTAAGGGTGGTCATTTTCACAACTGGTGAAAATATCTCATTAAAATCCACACCTTGCTGTTGCTTAAATCCTTTAGCAACCAAACGTGCCTTATACTTTGGTCGACTGTCATTTGGAGTAATCTTCAAATTATAGACCCACTTACAGGGCAAAGCCTTCTTCCCACTTGGTAAAGGCACCAAATCCCATGTAAGATTCTTATGCAACGAGTCCATCTCTGATTGTATAGCTTTCTCCCACTTGACTTTGTCATCTTGCAACATAGCCTCTTTATAGCAGGAGGGCTCTCCGCAATTTGTCAACATAACATAATCCAATGAAGGAACAAATCTGTCTTGGGAGGCCTTGAAACCCTTGTAGACCTTCTAACAACTGGTTGTCCTTCTACAACATCATTTGGCATAGGAGGATTTTGACCAGGTTGGTCAACAACAATAGGTGCTTGAGCCCTATCATACACATGTCCATCTTCCTGAAAGATAACTCTTCACATCTCCACTGTAGGTACAGGCTTCTTGTGCATTTTCTCTTCATTGAAGTAGACATCATTGCTGTGAACAATCTTTCTGGATTCGGGATCCCATAACCGATATCCCATCTCACCAGAACTGCCATAGCCAAGAAATATGCATTTCTTCGACTTAGGAGACAACTTGTCTCTCAAAGTGTTTAGGAACATGGCAAAACGCTTCACAGCCAAAAACTCTAAGATGCTTGTAAGAAGGCAGTTTCCTTGATCATAGCTCTTCGGCTACCTTCTCATCCAAAGCCTTGTTTGGAGACCTATTGATAAGATGAACTGCAGTTTGCTAAAGCTTCTGCCCAAAATCCATTAGGCAAACCTGCGTTAGACAACATGCTAAGCAATTTCTCTTGTATGGTACGATTCATTCTCTCAGCCACACCATTCTGTGGAGGATTATACGGAGCAGTCAACTCCCTCTAAGATGCCTGTAAGAAGGCGGTTTCCTTGACCATAGCTCTTTGGCTACCTTCTCATCCAAAGCCTTGTTTTGGAGACCTATTGATAAGATGAATTGCAGTTTGCTAAAGCTTCTGCCCAAAATCCATTAGGCAAACTTGCGTTAGACAACATGCTACGTAATTTCTCTTGTATGGTACGATTCATTCTCTCAGCAGCCACACCATTCTATGGACGATTATACGGAGCAGTCAACTCCCTCTTGATGCCTTTTGTCTCACAAAAGTGTTGAAAAGCGTTGCTGACATACTTTCCACCATTATCTGACCTCAAGCATCTCACTGTCTTGCCAGATTAATTCTCTAGTAGTGTTACAAATTTTTGAAACTTCGAAAGAACATCTTTCTTCTTGAGAGAATACACCCATACCTTTCTTGAGAAATCATCTATAAAAGCAACAAAGTACTTAGCACCTCCCATAGACACGTCAGGCATAGGTCCACACACATCACTATATGCACTAACTCTAACGGCTCACTTTTATGAGTGCTTCCATGTTTGTGTGGTGACTGTGTTTGTTTACCATAAAGACAATGCTCACAAATAGAAAAATCTGAGAAATCAAAGCCTGGCACATAACCAAAATGAGATAGAATTTTCATTCCAGTACGAGACATGACCTAATCGCCGATGCCACAAGGAAACACTTGGTTGCTAGCTTACACAAATTACATGGTTTTTGATGTTGGACACATGCAACGTGTACAAAGTTCCAGACTTTGCACCATGTGCAACAACTAAAGAACCTTTGGTGATCTTCCAAGAATTATCACCAAACATACAGTGATACTTTGCGTCGTCCAACTGACCAATACTAATTAAGCTCTTAGTGACCTTAGGAACATGTCTCACATTCTTTAGTGTGAAGGAAGATCCATTCTGAACCTTTACCTGCACATCATCAACTCCAAGAATCTCGCATGGAAAGTTGTTGCCAAGACGAACCCGGCCTTTACGACTTGCATCATATGTGCTAAACCACTCCCTGTGAGGAGTCACATGAAAAGATGCCCCTGAGTCACATGAAAAGATGCCCCTGAGTCAACAACCCAGTCCTGCAAAGTACCATCACCTGTGGCACCAGAGAATCTGAATCCATGGATGATATGAAGCATATGTCTTCATCAGAATCTTCAACAGTCACACTATTGATCTCGTTGATCTTCACGCTACTCTCCTTTGGTGTACTTGTGTCTTGCTTCTTTTCTTTTCCTTTCTCACGCTTCCATTTGTTGCAATCTTTCTTTACATGGCCTTTCTTGTGACAATAGTAGCACTCGACTTCTTTACATCCACGTGAATTGCTTTGAGACTTAGATCTCTCATTCTGCTTGCCTTTGTCAGTGGATCTACCATGCATAACAAGAGCACTGCTGCTACCACCTTTTGAAGAGTCCTGATTCTTGCAATTGATCTCTTCAGTAAGCAGACTGCCCTCAACATCATCACACTAGATAGACTGTCATTCGGCGCAGAATTACTAATGGCTGTGCGAAAAGTGTCCCAACTTTCTGGCAATGTAACAAGCAAAACATTGCTTTGACTGAATCCTCAAAGTTGATTCCCTGCGCAGAAAGATGTGTGAATATCGTGTTGAATTCATTGAGATGGTCGGACATGGGTGTCCCTTCCTCAATCTTCAAATCCACTAACTGCTTAAGCCAATAGACCTGTGAAGCTGCATTCTTTTGATCATAGAGCTCCCGCAACTTCTTCCATATGCCATAACTAGTTTGCTCTTTGTGAACATTGAAGTACACATTCTTCGACAAAGTCAGCATGATGGTAGATCGAGCTAACTCATCTAGCTCCTCCCATAAAACTGCGTCCATTTCCTCTGGCTTCACACCCTTTAGCTTGATGGGCTTAATTTGCTTCTTTTGCACGAGAACATTGTAGTAGTTCTCAACCCAGAAAATGGTAGTTGGTGCCATCCAACTTCTCTATGTTGAACAAGGTCGACGAAGAAGATGCCATTTCTGACTAGCAAATCAAATCACCAGAATCTGAAAAATTTCAATAGAGTCTCCCCTGTAAAACTGACCTATGAACATAAAACAGATGTGTAATAATCAATAAAAAGCTGATAATATGTCAAAAACTGGCAAAAACAGAATATAAATGGCTGTCTCACTGACACTATCACTGTCTCACTGAACTCTGAATATCCTCAGAAATGCTCTCTCTGACTACTGTGTCAACCGCATAAGCATAAAATGATACAATGCCAACAATGGCGAATCAGCACATAAGCATCATAACTGCACTATCCGTATAGAAATACATCCTATGTCGATGCAGAAAATGGGGATGTCGTAGGCATGCTCCAGTACTTGTATCACCGAAGGGATCTCAACATCCGAGTATCCCCTAGCTCAATAAAACCTTCCATGACCCTCAACACAGACTAAAGCAACTCTGTCTCGATACGTGAACCGCATATGACATTCATAAACCATAGAAAATCAAAATTTCTATAATCGCCCAGCGGCGGTTTTGTCAGTAGAATGCTACAACCTGCAAAGCTTGGAAACCTATATCCGTAGTAGATATGAATTCGAAAGCTACGAAATGACAGATGTAGACTCTAGATCTGCAAAATGAACACCTACAATCGAACCTGGATCACAAAAGAATGCAGAAGACTCACCTAAGACCTGTGGGAGAGAGGGGGGATGTGCTGGAGCTGCTAGGGATGAGGCGTGAGCTGAAGAAGAGGTGGCGGGCTGCTGCTAAAATCTCACGTGCTGCTGGTGAAAGTGGCCTACTTGCTCCCGCACAATGCTTAGATGATGTAGAAGCCCTGCTGCTGCTGCTCCCGAAGCTAGCTCTGATACCAGTTGAAGGGGAGTGTGCAAGGATGGAGCTGTGCGTGCAGAGAAGAGAGAGAGATGAGACACATAGTGTTTGTGGACTCCTTATCACATTCTTGTGTGATGAGGTTTCCTTATTGTTTTAAGTAAAATGAATGATACCGGGAGTGTGCGAGGATGGAGCTGTGCGTGGAGAGAGAGAGAGAGAGAGAGAGATGAGACACAGAGTGTTTGTGGACTCCTTTATCACATTCTTGTGTGATGAGGTTTCCTAGGCATGGCACATTGGGCTTTACCACCCCAACACCTAATGAGCGGCCTCCTCAACTCCAAGAGCCATGGAAAGAAGAAGGAGAAAGGCGTATAGAAGCGGCAAAACATGCTCTCACCCGAGGAGCTTGAAAAGTACAAGAAGGAGAACCACTGCTTCAAGTGTGGAGAGCAAGGCTACTCTTATCATGCTTGTCCCACAAAGGCTACCAAGAACGGTTCTCCTCAAGCTTCACAAGTAAGTTTCCCATCACATTTGATCCTGGCTAATCCCATAATTTGATTTCAATGAGTTAGCCCAAAAACTGGGCATCAATACTGAAGAAATGGGACCCGCACTTGATGCCAATGGAGCCTTTAAAGGGCAACAAGTCCCTATCGTCACGCCATCGATTGGAAAGCTTAGGCTACATGTTCAAGAGTATGTTGATCAAGAGGAGTTTTATGTATCTCCTTTATTGCATGAGGATGTGATCTTAGGGGCGCCATGGTTTCATCGCATGGCCATACAACTCACTTATCCTAATAGGGTTATCACTTTTCATCATAGAGGTAAAGCCATTAGTATTAACATTGAGAAGAAGG
The DNA here is from genome assembly GCF_041138505.1 of Cibotium barometz. Classification (NCBI taxonomy): domain Eukaryota; kingdom Viridiplantae; phylum Streptophyta; class Polypodiopsida; order Cyatheales; family Cibotiaceae; genus Cibotium; species Cibotium barometz. Next base: position 42,589,773 of record NC_141081.1, on the reverse strand, counting down.
GAACCATAATACCTATTGTATCTAGTGATGCTATACAAAAGTCAATAAAATCTTATCTTTTTGTGTATATGGCTTTTTTCAAAGACTCTCCTTCCTCTCATGATACTCTCTCAAATTTCTAATACTAATATAAGCTTTAATGATTAAATGAATTATATGCCTTTCCTTCAAGCATATAGTGTGATTATTTTTCAGATTCTATCCCTGGTGAGTTACGTCCTTCACGAGGAGAGGATGACCATAGGATTGAATTAGTACCATGTAGCACGCCCCCTAATAAGCCCCCATATCATGTCTCTCATGCACAACAAGAAGAGATACTCTCTCAAGTGAATGAGCTTCTTGAGAAGGGGATGGTAGGACCTAGTTCATCTCCCTTTTGCTCACCTGTGTTGTAAGTGCAAAAGAAGGATGGGTCCTATCACATGTGTGTGGACTATCGTGCAATAAACAAGAACATAATCAAAAATCGATTTCTAGTCCCTCGTGTAGAGGACATTTTTGACAAGCTACAAGGTTCATCTTACTTTAGTAGGATAGACCTTAAAAGTGGCTATCATCAAATAAGGATAGTATCTCATGACGTCCATAAGACTATTTTTCGTATGCAGTTTGGCTTGTATAAGTACGTGGTGATGTCCTTTGGCCTTACCAATGCTCTAGCAACCTTTAATAGGCTAATGGAAAGATTATTTAGGAAGCATAGGGCATACACTCGAGTGTTCTTTGATGACATTATCATCTACTCTAGGACAATAGAAGAACACAAAGAGAACTTAAAGGCCATTTTTGAAGAATTGCATGCTAATAGACTTTATGTAAATGGGAAGAAAAGTGAGTTCTTCCTTAATGAGATCAAGTACCTTGGTCACATTATCTCTAAGGAGGGTATCCAAATGGATCCCGAAAAGCTTAAGGTAATTGAAGAGTGGCCACAACCAAAGAACCTTCATGAGTTAAGAATCTTTATAGACGTTTTATTTCAAAGTTCTCTATAATAGCAGGTCCACTCCATGATTTGACAAAGAAAAAGGTCAAATTTCAATGGACCGTGAAAGAAAACAATGCTTTTTAAGAGCTTGAGGAAAGGCTTATGAGATGAAATCGCTATTGATATTGCTTGATTTCAATCAACCTTTTTAAGTTCATTGTTGTGATGCTTGTGGTGATAGCATCGGGGCTGTTCTTTCTCAAGAAGGACATCCTATTGCTTATGAAAGTAGAAGGTTGAACTATCAGAAGAACAAGTACTAGGAATCTATGAGAAAGAACTACTTGCAGTTATCCATGCTCTAGATTCTTGGAAGCATTACTTGTTGGGTACACCCTTCATAATTATCACCAAAGCATTAAATATTTTCTTACGCAAACCAAGCTTTCTAATGACAAGCAAATGAGATGGGCTAATTTTCTCTCTCAATTTCATTTTCACAAAGCCCATATCCCTGGAAAGCAAAATGTGGTTGCGAATGCACTCTCACGAAGGCCTAAAGTAAATGCCATCTCCATAGCATATAATCATGATCTTGCAAGCATGATTGACAAGTATGAACAAGATGAAGGGTATATCTCTATTATGGAAAATTTAGAGAGTAACAACGCCCACGAACCTTTCTCACTAAAGGAAGGATTCCTCTTGCATGGTTCACGATCATGATCTTGCAAGCATGATTGACAAGTATGGACAAGATGAAGGGTATATCTCTATTATGGCAAATTTAGAGAGTAACAACGCCCACGAACCTTTCTCACTAAAGGAAGGATTCCTCTTGCATGGTTCACGATTATGTGAAACCAAAGAACTTCGTGAGAAGGTAATGTATGAATCTCATGCTCCACCATATGCAGGGCATTGTGGCATTCAAGCCACTACTCAAGCAATAGAGACTTACACTGGTTGAAGCACTGGTTCTCCTTCTTGTACTTTTCAATCTCCTCGGGTGAGGGCTTTTTTTGTGCCTTGTACACCCCTTTCTCTTTCTTCTTTATGGTGCTCTTGGAGTCTTGAGGAGGCCGCTCATTGTTTGGAGTATTTTCATCCTTCTCATAGAACTAGATAGTCATCTTTTTGAGAGGGAAAATCTTGCTATCCACCAATGAATGATGGATGACTTTGGAGATGGTTTTTGGATTTTGTGCATGAACACATCCATGCACATCTTCATTGAACCTAGCCAAGTACTAGTGCTTTTGCTCAAAAAAGTTTATCTTCTTGATTGAAGACAATGGCTTTGACATGGAAATCCCAAAACTTGTCTACATAATGTTTCATAGTCTCTCCTTTTTTGAGCTTAAGAGTATTCCATGCCATCAACACATCATCCTTGGCTTGATCGATTAGGAATTGCTCCTCCCTGATAGCAGCCCTACACACTCACCAAGTCTTGGGCCTCAATCCTTGAGCTCAAAGACTTGCCCACCATTGGTGGGTAGACCTTTGCATGTATATAGCTACATGGCATAGCTTTGGTGAAGTGCTCCCCACCAAACATAGCATCAATCCGTGTCACTCCTTTTGTAAGCCTGAGAGAGCATAAATGAGTGGAACTTATGATACCACTCTCTTGGTTCCTGTTTCAAGCCATAAAGACTCTTCTTTAAATTGCACACCAACTTTTCCTTGCTCTTCTCAACAAAACCTTCTGGCTGCTGATCCTCATGAAGGTCACCATGCAAGAACGTTGTCTTAACATCCATTTGGACAGCTTCCATGTTCTCTCTGGCAACCAACCCAAGAACACACCGCAGGGTAGTCATCTTGACAACATGAGAAAAGATCTCATCAAAGTCAATACCCTGTTGTTGGTTAAAGCCTTTAGCAAAAAACGAGTCTTGCCTTGTACTTTGGTTTGCCACCATTAGGCGTAACCTTCATCTTGTAGACCCATTTACATGGTAATGCCTACTTATCCTTGGGCAACTTCACCAAATCCCAGGTCTCATTCTTAAGCAGTGAGTCCATTTCCGATTGTATAGCTATCTCCCACTTCTTCATATCATCCATTTGCATGGCCTCTTTATAGCAGGAGGGCTCTCCACAATCCGTCAACATGACATAATCAAGAGATGGAACATAACGATCAAGAGGATGTGAAGCACGTGTAAACAAAACATTTCCGATTGTATAGCTATCTCCCACTTCTTCCTATCATCCATTTACATGGCCTCTTTATAGCAGGAGGGCTCTCCACAATCTGTCAACATGACATAATCAAGAGATGGAACATAACGATCAGGAGGATGTGAAGCACGTGTATATCCTAGCTTTACCCCCTATCAGTGGCCCAATTCTGCTCTTTGTTATAGGAGTCTTTTCACCCTTTTGATACAACTTGATAGTCATCTTTTTGAGAGGGAAAATCTTGTTACCCACCACCAATGAGTGATTGATGACTTTAGATATGGTTTTTGGCTTTTTTGCATGAACATTTCCATGTGCATCCTCATTGAGCCCACCAGCCAAGTACTATTAGTTTTGCTCAGAAAAGTTTATCTTCTCGAAGAAAGTGGCTTTGAGATGCAAATGCTAGCCTCTCCCTTTTTAAGCCCACCAGCCAAGTACTATTAGTTTTGCTCAGAAAAGTTTATCTTCTCAAAGAAAGTGGCTTTGAGCTGCAAATGCTAGCCTCTCCCTTTTTGAGTTTGAGACCATGCCATGTCATCACCATGTCATCTTTGTCTTGATTGGTTAGGAATTGCTCCATGATAGCAACCCTTATACACTCAGCAAGTCTTTGGCCTTAATCCTTATGCTTGAAGGCTTGCCCCACCATTGGCGGGTGGACCTTTGCATGTACATAGCTATAGCTACGCATAGCTTTGATTATTCGGTGAAGTGATTGCCACAAAATGCAGCATCAAATTGTTGGATAAAGTTTAACACTTTATCCCTATTACCATACATATCATCAAAATGTAAGAAAAGTCACACTCTTTCCACCCACTTTGAACTTTTGAAGCTTGCGAGCTCTCTTTCAAGAATGTAGGAAGTGCATGGTCTTCTTGAGAAAGTGTGTCTCATGAGAGTCTTTAACAAAAATCATGTACACAAAAAGAGAAGACTTTATTGACTTTTGTATAACATCACTATATACAAGAAGTATGGTGCTTCCCTTCTTCTGAGTTCTAATACTAATAGCTTTACCCTTATGATGAAAAGTGATATCCCTATTAAGACAAGTGAGTTGTATGGCCATACGATGAAGCCATGACTCCCCCAAAAATAACATCCTCATGCAATAAAAGGGATTCATAAAACTCGTCTTGATCATTATACTCTTGAACATGTATCTTAAGCTTCCCAATCAATGGGATGACAGGGACTTGTGGCCCTTTAAAGGCTCCGTCAGCATCCAATGCAGGTCCCATTTCTTCAGTCTTGATGCCCAACTTTTGGGCTAACTCCATTGTGAAGCTTGAGGAGGACCCTTCTTGATAACTTTTGTGGGACAAGCACGGTAAGAGTGCCCTTGTTCCCCACACTTGAAGCATCGGTTCTCCTTCTTATACCTTTCAAGCTCCTTCGGTGAGAGCTTGTTCTGCCCCTTGTACACCCCTCCCTCATTCGTCTTTATATGACCTTTAAAGTCTTGAGGACATTAGGGCCAAAAACGTCTCAAAATGGGCTGTGTAAGGAATTTCGCTAACTGGCTAATTAGTAGAATGTTGACGGTCAAAACGGCTCCAAATTTGGCCGTTTTGGATATTTAAAACGTATCCATGTGATTGAACACGTATCTAAGTACATATTTTAAAACGTATCCATGTGATTGAACACGTATCTAAGTACATATTTTAAAATCTAAAAAAATATATCGTTTTCATGCTACTCTTTAATGGCTCGTCTCGAAATTTGTCCTCTTTTAGTGACTTCGTGGCAAATACTTATTTCTCTTACTTTTGAATGACCATTCCCTCCGAACGTGCTCTCATCCATTCTCCAAAAAATTTCACTCCTCTGCTTCTCTAAGAATTTCACAAGCTACATCTCATTCTCATTCTTCTGCGTCTCTCATATTCTAATAGCTCTGCTAATATTTTTAGCTCTGTTAGTAATGAGTGATACATCTAATCGTAAGTTTCATTTGAATATCAAGCTCAACCAAGAGTATGCAACTACACGGAGTGTGTACCAAAGACCCCTTTCATGTGCGAATGAAGCTCAACATCTTCGCAACGAAGGAAAGAAGCATATTGACCTATGGACAGATGGAAGTCTATATCCACCGGATCCCAGAACAGGACGGTATCCTTCTTTTCACACACCACATGATTTGATTAGATTTGTTGGTGATGGGGTGGATGGCTTACTTGGTTATAGTTCAAGACTATCTCAATCACATGCAGAATATATTACATATCTTCAAAATACTTTATCTTTGAATGCAACAAAAATTATAGAACTTGAAAACAAAATAGTGTCTTTGAAACAAGAAAATAATCAATTGAAAACCTTAAAAGAAACTCCAATAGGGTTAAGAGCACGAGTAAAACGAATGCAAGATGTAGTTAACTTGACAGAGAGATCTGGACAAAGGAAAAAAAGGTTAAAACTTGTAAGAGACCATGTTACTACCCTTCTAGGATTTGACATGTCTAATGCTCAGGAAAGGGTAAGATTTTTGAATGAGCTTATGAATAGGTCGGATATCTTGAAACTTTTGAAACTTCCTGAAAATCAAACTAAAAAAAAACTAGTCTTTCAACATCTACTAAAAGATATGGACTTATTGGTCCAGCCTTCCCAAATGCAAGAAGTTTGTGACACAGTGGGAGTGAGTAGAAAGGAATACAGAGCCATCTCTAAAACCTGGTTCAGGGTCCTTAAGTATTACAAAATCAAAGCTTTTGGGTTGCCTAGACCTCACAATGTTGGAAAATATAGAACTCTGTTAAATGAGGAAATTTCCAAACATTTCAGAGAGTATTTCTATATTGAGGGAACAATGCCATATGAGAGACAAAAAAAAATCATCTTTTGAATACAACGTTTATAATAATATTTGGATGAACATTAGAAAAGTCCAATCTTTTATGGTGAGATATTACAACATTCGAGAAATAGATTGTGAAGGAAAACTTGTATTTGTTATAAAATTAGATGAAGCTCAAATCCAAAAATGTCAAAAAATGGAAAGAATATCTATATCCCTAATGAATAAAGCATTGGACTATAGTTAAGGTAAGCTTGATTCTCCATACCACAAAACTTAATAAAAAATGGAGCTATGGTGGATTGGATCAGCTCATGTGCCAGTAGAGAGTCATGAAACATTAAAGTGGCTCTTCTCACAAACAGACATTCCTTCAGTTATTCAGAGCCAAAATGCAGGTGAACACCTTCATGTAGACGACATAGGTGATTTCATTGTGGAATGGCATTTGAGTGCCGACCTCAAGGCATTGAAGTGTATGTTTGGTGTATGTGGAGGAGCAAATACCAAATATCCATGTCTTTATTGCATGGCAAGCACAGGGACAAGAGAATGGCTTGCAGAAAATGAGATTGGAAAACCACCATCCAGAAATAATGTGAATGTTGTCGATTATCCAACTTTTGTTAAAATTTGGGATCCAATTCTACCAATACATTTGAAAAATGTGCATATATGTACATTGCATGCAGAGATAAGAATCTTGGACAAATTGCTCCGACTTCATCTGGACTATGCATATTCTATTAAGCTGACTAAACTTGCAGATGAGTGCATAGAAAAATGCGAAGCCTTGCTCTCTCAAATGGGTTTCCATGGTGGCGAAGTGCATCTTAAAAAAGATCCTGTTCTTTCTAGAGGTACAGGTGATGTTCTGCAAGATGTTTCAATGGGAGGAGCAAAAACAAGAAGATTTTTGAGCAACCATGACACCAAACAAGTCAATGCAATGTGGAACTGCTGGAAACATCTATGTGTCATCACCACAAATGTCAAAAGTAGACCAGATCTAGCCAACAAACGTATGGAAGTTTGGAAAAAACTCGACGATTTTTTCAAAGTCCTAAGATAACAAGTTGGTTCAAATACTTATGCAGATGATTTCAAAAAAGCAATAAAGATTTTAATAAAAGCTATCATAGATGCCTAAGATAACAAGTTGGTTCAAATACTTATGCAGATGATTTCAAAAAAGCAATAAAGATTTTAATAAAAGCTATCATAGATGCTTGGGGAGAAAAAGACATAACTTATTACTTGGTGAGTGTTCAGACTTATCAAAACAGTTAAAATTAAAGTGTAATTTCTTAAATTTACTAACAAAGAATTATCTTTGTAGCATATTCTTTACTTGCATGGACCATATTTTGCTACAGAAGGACCCCTTGCAACATGGAACACACAAGGAATGGAAAAGTCTCACTATCAAGCGAGAACTTCCTTTTTCAGATGTACCAGAAGAGGAGGTGGTCAAAGAAGAAGCAATGCACTTAAAGAATTATTCAATTGGTTCTACAGGAGGCAATTACAAAGGATGAGATGAAAGAACCAGCAATCTGAAACTACACAAACACCTCAAGATAGAGACTAATGATTTACTAACACATTTGTACCTCTTACAAAATATTTGCTGAATTATAATCAGTCCTTGCAAAATATTGTGTGTACATTAGTTTTTGATTCTCTTGGGACTATTTGGCATGTCACCTCTGTATCTCAAAAATTTTCTCCTTCTATAACCTCCAAGAAGATTGATATCTGACTCCTCAGCTGCAACTGCATAGCTAGAGTAGCAAAGAAAGTATCCTGCTCTTGAGGCATTGAAACCTGCAGCATATCCAAAGATTCTAAGAGCAGTAGCTCTCTCTAGAAGCAAGACCTTGTTAGCATTTATTTGAAGGGGAGTGTATCCCATGAACCTTGACAACACCTTCAAGGCAAATATTGGCAACTCAGCATCTTCAGAGAAGTTCATGTGGAATGCACAGAACACAGCCTTATCCAATGTAGGTAAGTAGTGCATGAGAGCAGATGAAGGCCTTCTTGACCTAGTCTCTGTAGCTTTCACTCTGCTGCCTTTAGCTCTTCCTAGAAAATCATCCTTATCAAGCAATTCAATCTGCAAGACAAAAACCTCACTTTGAAAAATTTACAATCACAATAACATTTTGCAAAAGATTAAATGGAAACTACCTTCTGCAACTCATCCTCAATAACTACTTTGTCTTTCATCAAGTTGCATGAGCCAACCCTTTCCACTTTATCAGAATCTGCTTGAAGCTTGAAATCTCTGCCAAAAGACTCTACACCTAACTCAATAAGCCTGTTCTCAAAATCCTCATCTCTAAGGGAAGGTTTCTCCTCATCCACTCTTTTAAGGCACAAGGCAAGAGCATCAGGGAGCAGGGATAAATGAGTGGTCAGATGTTTGCAAATCAAGTGCCAAAAACTCTTCCTTTGACTCTACTTCTGTATCAATAAAGTCTTTGGTCACCTCACAAGCTTCTGAAATTGCTGCAATACAGTAGTCTTCCCTGATATTGAAGAGACATTGAAGATAGGACAAAGGAATAAAATCTTTCTCATTGATATAGAAGAAAGGAAGGCTTGGAACAGTTACAGAGGATTCAGATATGCTTGCTTCCTCTGAGGGCTCTTCAGTAACAGTGAAAGCCCTAAATTCAGCAACATCAAGATTGGCACTTTCTTTCTCCTCAGCTTGAACATCAATTTCTTCCTCTTCTAAAATCTCACTTTTCTCTAGCTTTGAGACTGTGGTGACATTTACGTTTTCTTCCTCCTTCTCTACATCAATTTTTGATTGTTGCTCTTTATCTTGTATTTTTGCTCTCAAAAATAGAAAGAAAAGAAAGGAGACATCCTTGGGGACAAGGTTACAAAGCTTTTTATGAATTGGGCAAGAAATGGATGAAGGGCAAGTGAAAGAGGTTCTATTTGAAAATCTACTGAACCACTTTGTAACTTTGGTTTTCTCCACTGACAGTTGAGTAAAATCAGTAAGGTGAAAAAAATCATTGTCTCCGATATGAAAACAATGAGCTTCAATTGACATTTCAAATTGTTTGTACTCCTCTTCAAGAATGTCCTTAAGCTTCATCAAAACATCTGAAAGAACAAACCTTGGATTGAATATCTCCACTGCATCTATGTATGCCTTCATGTCATGACCATCTTGCAAAATAGCATTCAAGAGTCTTTCACTTGGGCTTTCTTCAACAAGTTCATGTCTTCCCTCAACACTTTTACTCATTATGATATTTGAGAAAAACGCTTGAATAAATCTGAAGAAGGCATAGAAGTCTTGATATGAAAGAGCCCGAACAAAGCGAAAATAAGTGGTCCAAAAGTTTTGGAATGCTTCTATCGCTTGGTGCTGGCTTTGGCAATTTGAAGGTTTGAAAAAAAAAACAGAGGGTTTTGCAAAATAGGGCTTGGAAGTAACAATATGGCACAGCTTGACTAAGCGAAAATAAGTGGTCCAAAAGTTTAGAAAAAAATTGAGAGAGTTTTTGAGAAAATTTGATGGAGCACGTGGAGCGTGGCAAAAACACCTTAAATAGTGACCGTTCCTGCCACGTGGTAAAAATGATTGCATGACACGTGTATCCAACGGTCCTATGTACGACAGATTCAAGGTATAAAAAGTTAATTTTCTTGAAAACATTTCTATTTTTCACCAACACGGTATCAAGCGAGATCACTCCTCCGAATTTCCCGGAATTTCCTTTTACTCTTCTCACCCATATCAAGCGATAGACCTCATCCATATCAATCGAACCTCCTTCATCGCTTCGTTCCGGATCCTACCCTATCACTTGGACACACCGAATCAAGCTAGAACCAAGCGATTGCACATTTCCAATACTTTAGGAAGCCTTCAATCGCTTAGTTCCATCTCCATTTGTCATTGCCCGAATCAAGCGATAGTGCTTATCCATCCAGTTTGGATCCGCCCAGTCGCTTCGTTCGGGATTTTTGCCCTATCACTTGGCCATTCCAAATCAAGCTAGAACCAAGCGATTGCCTATTTCCAATACTTCTGGAAGCCTTCAATCGCTTAGTTCCATCTCTTTTTGTCATTGCCCGAATCAAGCGATAGTGCTTATCCAACAAATTTGGATGCGCCTCATCGCTTCGTTCGGGCCACTGTGAGTTTTCTTTATCTCAACACACAAATCACCTCCATCGGGTCTCTTTTTTTTCTTTAACTTCAATGGCAGACAAAACAGACTGCAAGGAGAGTCTACCCCCCTTTGGAGACTGAAAAAGTTGAAGACAAACCAGGATCTTCCAAAAAGCCAGTTAGCGATGAAAAACAAGAAAAGCCTCCTCCAGAGTCTCATGCTAGGGCAACAGCAAGAAAGAGATTAAACTATCAGGTGAAGTCATTAAGAGAGATCAGAGCGGCACAGAAATCTACAAGTCTTCTCATCCCTCGACTGCCATTTATTCGGGTTGTCAGGGACATATCAGAAAGGTTAGTTGGCAAAATGAGAAACACAAATCTTGATAAAGTCCGATGGGAGTCACAGGCCCTTATGTGTCTTCAAGAGGCTGCTGAAGATTTTTTAATCGACTTTATGAATGATGGATACATTGCTGCTGCATTTGCTCATAGGATCACTCTTATGAACAAAGATTTTGTGCTTATGTCCAGGCTGACAAAGCTTTGGAACCCATTCCAAGTCAAGATATGAGGGCTTTTGAAATTCTTAATATTCCTCCAGCAAGACAACCCAAACAATCAGTTGTTATTGAAGATATTTCTCATACTTATAGTACAAGAAAAGCTCAGGATATTAAAGAAGAAGTGGAGAAAGAGAGAGAGCAGGAGAAGATTACAGAGGATGCCATTCTTTCTCAGCAAGCTGAAATTCTTCATGCATCCAATTCAGAGCTTTATCAGAATGTAACAGGTCAAATGATAGTAGATGTCTCCATGCATGAGAAATTTTCTTATTTTCTTTTGCCTTAGTTGCATGAATATACAGATTCTTGGGTAAGTTGGGTAAGGGAGAAGGCAGTGTCTATGGTTTTGGACAGATCTATCAATCCAGTTGATCCTGATTTTCCCTTTCCACCTAATAAAGGAGCCAAGGGTACAATTTCAAAGAAAAGAAAAAAGGAGGAGAAGGAAAGCCATGTCAAGGATGGCTCATCCAAAAAGAAAAAGACCTCTGCCAAAGAGAAGAAGAAAAGAAAGAAGAGCCCTACTAAGAGCAGATCTTCCAAGGGGAAAAAGAGCCATTCTAAAGAGAAGACCCATTCTAAAGGAAAGAGCCCTCAGGCTACAGAGAAGAGCCCTTGCCCTCCTGCTAAAGAGAAGAGCCCTAGCTCTCCTGCCAAAGAGAAGAGCTCTTCACCAGCTCAAGAGAAGACTCCTATCAAAGAGGAGACCCCTAGCCCTCCTGTCAAAGAGAAGAGCTCTTTGGCAGCTCAAGAGAAGACTCTTATCAAAGAGCTCTTCTCTTGAGCTCTTCACCAGCTCAAGAGAAGACTCCTATCAAAGAGAAGACCCCTGTCAAGAGAAAATCCCAAGCAAAGAGAAGACCCCTGTCAAAGAGAAGAGTGCTACTAAAGGTCTTCCGTTTCACTCACCAGTGAAATTTAAAATTCAGAAGCGTCGTTCATCCAACAAAGAAAGTAAGAGGGCAAATGTTGGCTCTCCATTCAGTTTCTTTTTCATGTTCCCCAAGAAGACTGCCAAGTCTCCAAAGCCAACCTCCAAAGAACCTTCTCCAAAACCAGACCCCACTGCCAAATCTCCCTCGCCAACACCTAAAGATCTCAGAGAAGAGCCCAACTTACCACCAGTTGAGGAATCCACTGCAAAGTCTTCCTTTCCAACACCTCAAGAGCTCAAAACTCCAGAACTTGAACCTCAATCAGCCAAATTTGATCGAAGCAAACAGAAGAGAGAAAGATTCTCTAAAGAACCAGGGTCATCCCATGCCAAAAGAAAAGTTGATTTTGTTGAGTGATTCCACAAATTGGCTTTTGTTTTGTTCATTTTGTCCATATGAACACACCCTTTTTGGGACTATATTTTGTACTTAAATTCAGTATCAATAATTTGATATTCAACTGTTAAACCTTGTTTTGTGTTGCGAACAATATGTTGACCATTTTTGTGAAGAAGTCAAGATGAAATTTAGCAAAATATATTGATTACATTATTGGAGAAATCCTTTTCATCAGCTTTACAAAATTGCCCTTGCAAGTGGCTCAAATATAACTTTTTTTGGGGGGAGACATGTGATGCATGAGGTTACACTCTCCATCCTTGTACTGACAACAATATCATCTACTTTGAATCTATATTCAGGTGATGTTTCGTCTAGAAACTCAAGCGACTCTCTTACATGTTGTAGTCTCCAGTTTGATGTTACTATGAGGTTCCTAGGATCTATGAATGGATGGACTATGATGTTAAATTCAAACTCTGGACAATTCTCTTCAGAATCCAAAGGGACCCAACTACCAAGCTTGCTTTTCCATCTCCTATAGTCATAGCCCAAAACTAGGGATTGATGACATAGTTGGTATGAGATAGACATAGAATTTGGGCTTACTCTACAACTGATATTGTCGCCAATATGAAAAGTTTCCTTAGTACTCCATCCTTCTCCAAGTACAGTGTCCAGATCAGTCGTCGATAGTCTTCTATTAAGCCACATCGTTCTTGTCCTCTCCAATTCCATTGTATTGAAACATGCCACAAAGACATGTATAGGCAAGAACCATTGAATTTTTATCCTTCTTGAAATCCTTCCAGGAGACATAGCTTTAAGAATATCATCTTTGATTTTGGATTTGAAGCTTGTTATGGTATTTGGATCAGGAACTTCCCATTCCAGTGACATTAATGTGAGAATAGGTATGTCATATAATTCTCCATGAACACCTTCTCTTGATGGAATCCTGCATTCTGCAAAATACACAAATATATCCACTGATTTGTAAAATGAAGGTGGTTTGTCTGCATACATTACATCTGCAATCCCCTTGTGAATTGCTTTGAATGTGCCACTTAAGCTCTCAACAGGCTGCCACTCCACAGCTGTTGATGGAAAGATAACTGAAATTAAACAAACAACAAATATATCAGAAGGAGAAATATTGTGTTGTATCAAATAGATAAAGTTTTGTTAAATTACAGTAAGAATGGAGAATTGGATGTTCATCCAAGTTCAACACCGTCTTTGGCCATGTAGACATGTTGAACTTTTGCAAGCCAGCCATTGTCGGTCACTTTGAAGGCAAGAACACGATCTTTCCAATGGGATTTCACTTTATTTCGCTTGGTTCTTTTCACCCTGTGGGCACCTTTGCAAGAGGGAAGCATTGTTACCCAATCATTCAACATGAAAAGACATGGGTTTCCAAACACCATCCTCTCTGGTGTTATGAAAATCACAAGAAGTTATATTATGAGAAGGACGATGTGAGGACGCCATAGAAGCTCACAGATGAGAGAGAAAATAGTGAGTCTTTTGAAAATGCAAAGAAAGGAGAATGAGCCATATGCCAAAATGGAGGGAAGGTGGAAAAGGGAATGAGCCATACCAAAATGGAGGGAAGGTGGAAAGTAGACGTTTAAAAAAATTTGGTGATTTGTCATTAATAGCATTGTTTTCAGAGCCTGAAAAGAGAAGATTTCGTATCTTCCTGCTTGATTTTTTGAAATATAAAATGGAACAAGATGTCACTATTTTGGACCCAAACTTTAATGTTAGCCATCGTAAACGTCTAAATTAAGCCGTTTTAGCCGTTCGCCACTAAAATAGAACCGTTAAGAAGACATTTAGAGGAGACAAGAATGCCATACTTTTGTATACGCGTCAATTCACAATTGGACAATTTCTTAATCCTTAGATTAACAAACAGCCCTTTTCTAGCCGTTTTTGGCCCTAATGAGGTCGATGTCCTCTTCGTTGCTTGAGATTTTTAGTCCATCTCAATGAGTGTACATTGTATTTGTCCCATCCATGAATCCTTTGTGCATCATGCTCCCAAGTTTCAACAAGAAGTATGACATCCGAGTCGTTAGTTAACTCATCAATGCAAAGACCCGCATTCCATGGATATCCATTACAATTCCAAAAACATATTTGCAATTTTGAATTGGTCCCATAGGCTGCGAGTCCCTCCTTATTATGAGCCTTTCCTTCCTCATCAAGTGCCCTTTCTTTGCATGATACGCCCTTTAGCTTTTTGTTTCTTTTCTCATATGCCTTATGTCGGGCACTTTGTTGCAAAGGAGTGCGATCTTCATACACATAGCATCCAGAGCCTTTGAGGTAGATCCAACTATTTTCAATGATCTTTCGCTTTGTTTCATCAGCCATAGTGCATCTTAAACTTAATGTTTTTAAACTTAATATTTTTAAACCTTTAAACTTAATGTTTTTAAACCTTTAAACTTAATGTGGGAGTAGCAGACATAGCAGGCGTGGAGAAAAGGCAAGCTATCTCCTAAGTCAAAGAAATGTATATTTCTTGGCTATGGTAATTCTGGTGAGATGGGATATCGGTTATGGGATCCCGAATCCAGGAAGATTGTTCGCAGCAAATGACATTTACTTCAATGAAGAGAAGATGCATAAAAAGCCTGTACCTACAGTGGAGATGCGAAGAGTTATCTTTCAGGAAGATGGACATGTTTATGATAGGGCTCAAGCACCTATTGTTGACCAACCTGGTCAGAATCCTCCTATGCCACAAGATGTTGTTGAGGAGCAATAGGCTCAACCAGTTGTTAGAAGGTCTACAAGAGTTTTAAAGCCTCCTGAGAACAAATTTGTTCCTTCCTTGGATTATGTCATGTTGCGGAGAGCCCTCCTACTATAAAGAAACTATGTTGCAAGATGACAAAGTCAAGTGAGAGAAAGCTATGCAATCGGAGATGGACTCGCTACATAAAAATCTTACATGGGATTTAGAAGTGGGAAAAAAGCTTTGCCATGTAAGTGGGTCTATTAGACTTTAGTTGAAGATTACTCCAACTAGGCTTCTTTTGTTTTTTTCCTCCAGGCTGTCTATTTGTGTATGCTGGACGTGGGGTATGCGGGATAGGCCATCCGCGAGATAGTTTGTGGAGCCCTTGCTATAGCAAATAGTGAACTGGTACTCTTGGAGGGCTAATGCCCAACGGAGGAGGCGACCTGGTGGATGGTTCTTTTGGAGAAGGGGGGTTGGTGATCTGTCTCTATGGTGACCTGAGTTCCGTGAAGGTAAGGATGAAACTTTGCAAACGCCGGCCAGACTACGGCGAGAAGCTCCTTTTCGGTGGTTGAATAGTTGAGTTCAGCTTTGGTTAGGGACCCCGGCTGATGAAGGAGATGGGTTGCCAGTTTCCTTGAGCATTCTGCTGCAATAAGGCTGCTCCTAGGCCGAGGTTGGAGGCATCGGTTTGGACTAGAAAAGGTTTCTAAAAATCAGGGTGGGCAAGTATGGCTGATTCCTTGATGGCTGCCTTTAACTGCTCGAAACTTTGCTGGCAATCTGAAGACCACACAAAGCGAGCGTCTTTCTTGTGAGTAGTGATCTGAGAGGGGTTGGGTGATCTGAGCTAGGTGGGGGATGAAACGTAGCGAAATGGTCGCCATGCCCAGAAAACTTTGCAGGGTTTTTACATTAGTGGGGGGGGTGGATAAGTGGTGATTGCTAAAACCTTGCTGGGATCCATCTGCATCTCCATTGGAGAGCGTCGGCGGATAGGCATCTTGACTGGACAGGCAGAGCCCAAAGTCAAAGGAAAAAGTTGTCTAGGCAACACGTAAAATTCATGAGAAAATCGGATACAGGGCCAAGGAAAAATGAAACAACGACTATTGAATGAGAGTGATAGAGTGTCTTATTGTCACCAAAAATCACAGAGATGGGTGTGGATATGTCGTAACTGGCAATTGAAGTGTGTCTACGAGAGTTTGGCTGATGGAGGAATGTGTGCTACCTGAGTCAAGGAGAGCTTCTGAAGGGGTCCTGGACTAGTGTAGAACATACTGTGCAGCCGGAAGAGGATGCTGCCTGGAGGTGTGAGTGGTGCCCTTCCACCAACCACTCACCTAAATGTTTTCCAGTAGCTTTGCAAGTGTCGCGACATCAGCTACTCTGATTTGTGTATTCTGGCCGACCTGGTTATGCTGAGCTGCTCTGAGTCGTCTAATACAGTGTTTCCGCACATGGCCATAGTTGTTGCAGTAAAAACATTTCGGGCGGCCCTATGCATCTCTATCTGGCAAGTTTCTTCTAGCCTGCAAGTCCCGAGTCCTGAGAAAGGACGTGGACGGACCTTGGGATCTGTGCAGTGCTGATGAGCTTGCTGCTCTCAGACAGGAACCCTATGAGTGACTGATTTGTGTGATTAACCTGTAAGAGGAGGTTGGACATAGCTGCCATCATGTGCGCAAAAGGTTGAGGATTTGTGAACTCAGGGTGCATCGAAGCATCCTCGTGTAGAGGAGAGCTTGGTCTCTGGCGTGAGAGTTTCATCTGATGCGTCATAGAATATCATTTCCATGCATCTATGTTACACACTTCTTGAGTTTCACATATGGAGGCAATAGAGTACTCAATGCCTTCTCCCTCTCCATATTGAAATGCTTGACCACTTTGGAGATGCACTCACTGTGAGCCAAATAAAGCAATCTTTTATCTTTGTCTTGCGGAATGCACATACCAAGTATATGGCTTGCCTCGCCTAAGTCTTTCATGTCAAAATGTGCATGTAATTTTGACTTCAGGGCTGAAATTTCATCACTGTTCTTCTCGGAAATTAGCATATCATCCATATAAAGGATTAAGATCAACCAACTACCATCCTGAGCTTGCTTTTATAGAGACAGTGATCCGTGTCACTCCTTTTGTAATCTTGAGAGAGTATAAATGAGTGGAACTTATGATACCTCTCCCTTGGTGCCTGTTTCAAACCATAAAGGCCCTTCTTTAACTTGCACACCAAGTTCTCCTTGCCCTTCTCATCAATAAACTCTCTTGGCTGCTGCATATAGATATCCTCATTTGAAGGTCACCATGCAAGAACGCTGTCTTAACATCCATTTGGACAAGTTCCATGTCCTCTCAAGCAACCAACCGTAGAGTAGTCATCTTGGCAACTGGAGAAAAGATATCATCAAAGTCAAGACCTTGCTGTTGCTTAAAGCCTTTAGCAAAACAAGTCTTGCCTTGTACTTTGGCTGGCCATCATTAGGCGTAACCTTCATCTTGTAGACCCATTTGTATGGTAATGAATGCTTATCCTTAGGCAATTTCTCCAAATCCCAGGTCTCATTCTTAAGCAGCGAGTCAATTTTTGATTTCATAGCTCTCTCCCACTTCTTTCTATCATCCATTTGCATGGCCTCTTTATAGCAAGAGGGCTCTCCACCACAATCCATCAACATGACATAGTAAAGAGATTGAACATAATGATCAGGAGGATGTGAAACACATGTAGACCTCCTAAACACAGGCTGAGCCTGAACTACCTACTGTTCCACTCCATCACCTTTGCACTTCAAGAGCTCCATCAGCAATAGGTGCTGGCTATCTTGCTATTTGTCCATCTTCTTGGAACATAACTCTCCTGATCTCTAGTGTAGGGTATAGGCTTCTTATGCATCTTATATTCATTGAAATACACATCATTGTTGCGGATAATTTTTCTAGCCTCGAAATCCCATAGAGGATATCCTATCTCGCCAAAATCACCATATCCAACAAATATGCATTTTTGAGACTTTGGTGCTAACTTGTCCTTAAACTCCTTAGGTACATGGCAGAATGCATCACAACCAAAGACCCTAAGATGCTTATAAGAAGGTGGCTTTCCTGACCAAATCTCTTTTGGAACCTTCTAATCTATAACCCTATTTGGAGATCTGTTGATAAGATGAACAGTTGTAGCAACTGCTTTTGTCCAAAATCCATTAGGCAACCTAGCGTTTGATAGCATACTTCGTACTTTCTCTTGAATTATACGGTTCATCCTCTCAGAGCAACACCATTTTGTGGAGAGTTATATGGAGCAGTCAACTCTCTCTTTATGCCTTTAGAATCACAAAAATCTTGAAAGACTTTAGAGACATACTCACCACCATTGTTTGTGCACAAACACTTGATCTTTTTGCCACATTGGTTCTCCACTAGTGTTACAAACTTTTGAAACACTGAAAAGACATCATATTTTTGCCTGAGAAGATATACCCACACCTTACGTGAATAATCATCAATAAAAGTAACAAAATATGAAGCTTCTCCTAATAACAATGTAGGCATAGGCCCATACACATCACAATGAATAAGTGCTAATGGCTCGTTTTTCTGAGTGCTTCCCCTTTTATGTGGTGACTATGTTTGTTTACCATAAAGACAATGCTCACAAAGTAAAAAATTAGAAAAATTGAAACTAGGGACATAACCAAAACGAGAGAGTAGTTCCATTCCTTTCTCAGACATATGACCTAACTGGCGATGCCACAAAGAAACACTTAGTTGCTCGGTTATAAAAAGTACATTATGCTTGACATTGGAGACATGCAACATGTACAGAGTGCCACACTTTGGCCCATGAGCTACAACAAGTGAACCCTTGGTGATTTTCCAAGAACTGTCACCAAACACACTAGTGTAGCCTACATCGTCTAACTATCTTGCATTCACCAAACTCACAGTAAGTTTGGGTACATGCCTCACATTCTTGAGAAGAAATGAAGACCCATTTTGGAACTTTAGTTGCACATCACCAATACCCACGATCTCACAAGCATCAGTACCAAGCGATTCAAAGGCCTCCGGAATCGCTTGTTATGTACTACCAACCCCACTGTGATAACGTTGGTCCCAAGTAGAACAAGGCCCTTGCGAGACTCATCATATTATGAAGTAAACCTTTCTTGATGAGGAGTCAGATGGAAGGATGCACCTAAATGAGATGGAAGGATGCACCTAAATCAATGATCCAATCTTTCACGTCTTGACCATCTGATGCAACCAGCTATGCATTATTCAGATTTGATTTGCTAAAAGACTTTGATTTCTCGCTAGATTTCCCCCTTGAACTAGACCTGCCTCTAATCACACAAGAGCACTACTGCCTTTCCCCGAGTCTAGGTTTTTTTTGTTTACTTATTTGGTAAGCAAATCACTCTCAACATTGATACTTGTCGAACCACCTGTGGGTGTAGAATTTCTGATCACTCTACAAAATGTATCCCAAGTCTCTGGAAGAGTAACTAGTAGAAACCATTTAGCAAATGCTCGTGCTCCCATCATCGGTCTTAGTGGCATTTCATCTCTACAGATCGGAGCATTCATTAGTTAACCACTTAATTAATCAAGGGTTAACACAACTCAAGTAACAAGTGCAACTCAACTCGTTAATCATGGGTTGCTAGATGCGGATGCTACGTTTCATGTCACGTCATGTCGTGAGTGGTTTTGTAGCTATTCTAGCGGAATGCTTGGCAGTGTGCACTTGTCTGATGTGCATGACATAGTTGGTGCAGGAGACATGAGACTGTCATTGTCAAGTGGTGCATCATATTTACTGCTGCGACATGTGTGATATGTGCCAGACTTGAGAGTGAGTTTGATCTCAGTTGGCTAGCTCAGAGATTGTGGATGCCAGATTTCGCTTCGAGAGCGATCTTTTACGATGCATTTGGGTTTGCTGGTCATTGCGAGAGGTGCCAGGGTTGGCATGGTTTACCCTATGCATGTGGATCAGGTACGAGACGGCATAGTCTCGATTGCGTTACAAAAATTTAGAATTTCTGTGGTTTATGTATGTCAAACGTGGTTTATGTATCGAGATAGAGTTGCTTTAGCCATTGTTGAGGGTCGTGGAAGGTTTTATTGAGCTGGGGGATACTCGGATGTTGAGATCCCTTTGGTGATACAAGTACTGGAGTGTGCCCCCGACATCCCCTCTTTCTGCATCGACATAGGATGTATATTTATGTGGATAGTGCAGCCGTGATGCTTATGTGCTGATTTGTTGCGTGCTGATTTGCCGTTGTTGGCATTGTGTCATTTTATCCATATGCGGTTGACACAGTGGACAGAGAGAGTTTGCTGGTGGAGATTCAGTGTTCAATGATAGCCATTTATATTCTGTTTTGCTAGTCCTTTGAAAGACTATCAGCCTTTTATTGATTAATACACATCTGTTTTCTGTCACAGTTCAGTTTTACAGGGGAAACTTTGCCAAAAATTTTCCAGATTCTGGTGATTTGATTTGCTAGTTAGAAATGGCGTCTTCTTCGTCCGCAAGAGACCTTGTTCAACTTAGAGAAGTTGGATGGAACCTACTACTATTTTTGGGTTGAGAACTGTTATAATGTTCTTGTGCAAAAGAAGCAAATTAATCCCATCAAACTGAAGGGTGTGAAGCCACAAAAAATGGAGGCAGGCGTATGGGAGGAGCTAGATGAGTTAGCTCGGTCTACCATCATGCTGACATTGTCGAAGAATGTGTACTTCAATGTTCACAAAGGGCAAACTAGTTATGGTGTAAGGAAGAAGCTGTGGGAACTCTATGACTAGAAGAGTGTAGCCTATGAACTCTATACCCAGAAGAGTGCAGCCTCACAGGTCTATTGGCTTAAGCAATTAGTGGATTTGAAGATGAATGAAGGGACACCCATGTCAGATCATCTCAATGAATTCAATATGATATTCACAGATCTTTCTGCGCAGGGAATCAACTTTGAGGATTCAGTCAAAGCAATGTTTTTGCTTGTTACATTGCCAGAAAGTTGGGACACTTTTCGCATAGCCATTAGTAATTCTGCGCCAGATGACGGTCTAACTAGTGCTGATGTAGAGGGCAGTTTGCTTATACAGAAGAGATAAATTACAAGAATCAGGACTCTTCTAAAGGTGGAAGCAATGCTCTTATGGTTCGTGGTAGATTGTTAAAACCCTAAGATCTCTCTAGATAATTGTTATGCATAAACATGCATAAATCAAGCATAAACTCAACCACCCAACCACCCCCGAGCCCAAGGGATGCACACATGAGTAATAATGAAATACATCATACCTCTACCTTGATGTCCCATACCATCAAGAGGTATAACTCCAATCCAATAGCATGTAGCTATAGTGTGAAATGGTAGATGAATAGATATGGACCTCTACACAAGAGACCATAGCATAAGCCTCCAAGCCTCCAAGCCCCCCTTGAGTGTGCCCCATGCCCCTATTATATAGGAGGGCCCTCAAGTGACTCTTTAATTTCCATTTCCCATGTGTGACCCTTGGATGCCTGACCTTAACCTTAATCCTTAAGGTTAATCCTAACCCATGCTCCACTAGAGCTTGTTCCCATGCTCCCATGCTCACAAGCCTAATGTGGGTTAGCCTCCTAGTATATGCACACATAATGTGTATATAACATAGCACACATAATGTACATATAATATGCTTTCCCTCTCTTAAAACATTGCACTCTTGCAATGAAAAGAAGGAGAACTGCGCTGAACAATCTCAACCGACTCCCAAGTTGAATTCTCAATTTCCTTTTCTTTCCACCTAATTTTAACCTCGGGGATAAGTCAACTACAAAGTTTCCTTTCCTTGAATTCATGTACCATATCAGGTTCATGTGGAACATAGGATAAATCTTCAACTTCAATGAGTTCTTGAGGAGTAACTGTGTTATCCTCACCTCCCAGTTTCCCTTTCAATCTATTGATATAAAAGACTGGATGAACTCTAACATGTGGAGGTAGTTTTAAGTTCAAACGCAACCGTGCCAATCCGATGTATAACTCGAAATGAACCATAATATCTAGGAGATAAATCCAAGCATTTTCCTATTGACAAAGTCTGAGAATCTTTAGGAACATTAAAATAAACCAACGCTCCTGGTTCAAAAGACCGAGATGAGCGTCCCCTATCAGCATAAAATCGTACCCTATCATGAGCACTCCTGATAGAATCCCGAGCTTCGGTTAGCATTTCTTGCATATCTCACACAAGAAATCCCTCGATGCATCAAGCTCGATGTCCTTAAGACCGACATCAATAGATGTATGCACGGACTAAAAAATAATAGCCGTAAATTTAAAACTGTTATAGGCAAATTCCATCATTGGAAGATATTTTTTCCAATATGATGATTTCCTAGAGACATATGCACGAAGCATATACTCTACAATCTGATTCATACACTCTGTTTGCCCATTAGATTGCAGATGATCAGAGCAATTCACATTCAAAGTAACTTCCTCGTTGTAAACCTTTTGGAATAAAGTAGGAAAGCATGGCATTATAACAGCAGAAACCAGGGATTCATCGGTGCCCCGACATACCCACATCTACATATGGAATAATCGACGTCTCGAGTTACCCATATCAACATAGAGAGTCATCAGCGTCTCGATGAGTTACATATGTCCATCCGTAAACCTATCAGGTTGATTGTGTAAATCACCTAAAGTACAAAACTAGAGAAAGAAATGCCAACAAAGAAAGAATCCAAATTCTCCTCTAATCCATAAAAACCATAGTTGATCATAAAAATCAATGCATATCATCTAATGGACATTAATTATGCCAAAAGAAGCATTAAAATTGGTGGCGACCTCATCAATCCGGAGTATATGAACATTGTGTTGTTCAAATAAAACTCCAAAGTAAGAAAGTGAAACACATGTGTGTAGCACTCAATAATAAACCCCTAGACACAAGTGATCTAGGCAGAACTTGATGAGTCCATATAAAACTTGGAAAACATCCAATAAAATCCACCAAAACAAACCGATCAACTAACCCATGAAAGAGGCTTAAGAAATTAAGCACAAACCACACTTAAAAAAGTACAAAATAAATTATCATGGAAAAGTGTCAAAGGTGAAACACACTTTGAACACAAATTATAGCCATTAAAAGAAATTAAGGAACATGTCCAAAAAGAATGGCTGAAAAAAAAATCATGAATACATCGTTTAGAATTAATCCAAACATAAATATCCATTAATACGAGGTATAATCATATTAATAATATGCGAATAACTCGCATCTATCTAATGTCAGCACGAGAAAACGTACCTCAACATTAAATAATCTTCGAAAATATTAAATTCTTGAGAAAAAGAATTATCATGATTTTTTCCTAATTTTCTCTAATTTATAGGGCCTCAAAATATGATAATTTTGGATTCCACCAAACCTATCTTATGGCAATCCAAACCTATCCTATGGCATTCCAAACCTATATTTTTCTTAAAAAAAATTAGTAATTTAATTTACCAAAATACCAATTTTTAGGATTTCTAAAAATAATATCTAGAATATTCCTAATTTTCGTGAGAATCCCATCGTTCATGAAATTTTCAATTCTGCCCGACAATTCTCAAATCCAATGAAAATTTACAATTTTAATGGATTTTTCTAATTTTTTGGATCAAAAATTATATTTTTAAAGAAATTTGAATAGTCACACGGGCGCCCAAATGGACACTCCACATGCCAAACACCAATCCCACATTTTTCCAAAATTTAAAATAACCTTTGTCTAATTTTTAGGATTTTTTTGAAATTTTTAAATTACCCCGAACGCATCGAACGGGTCAAAAAATTTCAGAATTCCAAAGGTTTTCCCGGAATACAGAAAGCCAAAAGTTTTGGGAAAATGAAAAGGCAAAAAAAAAATCGGAATGTGGTCAAAGGTTTCCGGAATACGGAAGGTCAAAAGTTTTTCCGGAATTTGGAAAGCCAAAAGGTTTCGGGAAAACGGAAAGCCAAAGGTTTTCCGGAAGATGACAAGCCGAAAATTCCTTAATCCATGACTAAGTTTTTAATTAAACTTTTTTAATCATAATTATCATTAATTATGATTAATGTTTAAAAAATCATTTTAAAGAGATTTTCTCCTAGAAAAAAGAAGAAAAAATCATATTTGAGAGGCGGAGGGAGTCCCACGCACACGGGAGAGCATCTCATGCATCAACACATTGTCTCCTACTGAATTTCAGTAGAAATTGATAGAAATTTGATCGCATTCCCGTGGCAAAAATGTATAAAAATACATTTTAAATCAAAAAAATACTGAAAAAATTCCTAAAAAATTAGAAAAAATTTCTAAAAATTCTAGAGATTCAGGGAATCCATTCTAACAAAAATATCCACCATAAACTCTATGGTATTTTGGTAAAAAATTCCATTAATGCTCGATTTTAACCATCAAAAATAGGAAAAAAAAGCATTAACTAACGGAATTCCCCCGCAACGTCGATTCGCCCATTGAATTGAAGTAACACACGTTCCAATCACCATATCGATGATCCATGTGTAATTCATCAACACAAATCAATAAAATAATATTTTATTAGTAAATATTAAAATTTACTAAAAAAATCAACAACAATTAAATAGAGATTGCTCTGATACCACTGTTAAAACCCTAAGATCTTTCTAGATAATTGTTATGCATAAACATGCATAAATCAAGCATAAACTCAACCACCCAACCACCCCCGAGCCCAAGGGATGCACACATGAGTGAGTAATAATGAAATACATCATACCTCTACCTTGATGTCCCATACCATCAAGAAACCATCAAAAGGTATAACTCTAATCCAATAGCATGTAGCTATAGTGTGAAATGGTAGATGAATAGATATGGACCTCTACACAAGAGACCATAGTATAAGCCTCCAAGCCTCCAAGCCCCCCTTGAGTGTGCCCCATGCCCCTATTATATAGGAGGGCCCTCAAGTGACTCTTGACTTTCCATTTCCCATGTGTGACCCTTGGATGACATTCATACATCCATATCCACATCCACATTCATACATCCATATCCAGATCCACATTCATACATCCATATCCACATCTACATTCATACATCCATATCCAGATCCACATTCATACATCCACATCCACATCCATATCCACATCCATTTTCACATCCATTTCTACATCCACATTCACATCCATACATCCATTTTCACGTCCACATTCATACATCCATATCCACATCCACATCCACATCCACATCATCCATTCATCCATCTACATCAACCTACATCATTCACACATCAAATCACATCATCCATACATCAATCTACATTAACCTACATCATTCACACATCAAACCACATCATCCATACATCAATCTATATTAACCTACATCATTCACACATCAAACCACATCATCCATTCACATCCGATTTAAATGTTGTCATTCATTCACATCCCTTATCATTCATTCAGATCACGATTCACATTCCTTCACATCCTATACCATTCATTCACATCCTAATTCACAGGACATCACATCCATTCATCCATTTTCATTTATCTGGTTCATATCACTTCCATCCATCCATTTACATTTATCTGATTCCCATCACATCTATTTATAGAATGTAAGAGAATTCTAATTTTTTGATATAAAGATTCTTTATGCATCTAATTAGGCATAAAGACAACTTTAGTAGGAATAACACTTTTATAAAAATCCTTTTATGCATCTATTTAGGTATAAATTCAATTTTAAGAAAAATAACACTTTCAAATTAAAAAAAAAACTTTTATGCATTTTACTATGCATAAATTCCATTTTAATGAGAATAACACTTTCAAAATAAAAATAAATCTTTTATGCATTTTACTATGCATAAATTCTATTTTAATGAGAATAACACTTTCAAAATAAAAATAAATCTTTTATGCATCTATCTATGCATAAATTCAATTTCAATGAAAATAATACTTTCAAAATAAAAATAAATCTTTTATGCATCTTTCTATGCATAAAATCAAAATTGATGAAAATAACTCTTTTAAATTAAAAATAAAATTCTTTATGCATTTATTTATGCATAAAATCAAAATTGATGAAAATAACTCTTTTGAAATAAAAATAGATTTCTTTATGCATCTTTCTATGCATAAAATCAAAATTGATGAGAATAACACTTTTGGATTAAAATAAATTCTTTATGCATATTTCCATGCATAAATCCAATATAGTAGGAATTACACTTTTAGAATAAAAGAATTTCTCTTATGCATCTAATTTATGCATAAATTTCATTTATGATGAAAATCACACTTTGAATATAAAAAAAATCTTTTATGCATACAAATCATTTATGATGAAAATCACTATTTTAATATAAAAGAATTTCTTTTATGCATCCATTTATGCATAAAAATCATTTATGATGAAA
The DNA here is from genome assembly GCF_041138505.1 of Cibotium barometz. Taxonomy (NCBI): domain Eukaryota; kingdom Viridiplantae; phylum Streptophyta; class Polypodiopsida; order Cyatheales; family Cibotiaceae; genus Cibotium; species Cibotium barometz. Next base: position 42,563,630 of record NC_141081.1, on the reverse strand, counting down.
ATCACACTTTTAATATAAAAATTATCTTTTATGCATATGTTTATGCATACAATCATTTATGATGAAAATCACTCTTTTAATATAAAAGAATTTCTTTTATGCATCCATTTGTGCATAAAAATCATTTATGATGAAAATCACACTTTTAATATAAAAATTATCTTTTATGCATATGTTTATGCATACAATCATTTATGATGAAAATCACTCTTTTAATAGAAAAGAATTTCTTTTATGCATCCATTTATGCATAAAATCATTTATGCATAAAATCATTTATGATGAATATAACACTTGTTTAGAGACTTCTTGAGAACTACTGGATGCACTCTTAGTTTGCTTGTTGCGGTTCTTTTTTCTCCTAGTGGTCCTTTTTCTATTGGAATGTAGGGTCTTGTCCACTAGATTCGCCTTTGTATCCCTAGTTCGAGGTGTCTCATCAGTCTACATTTCCGCATTTCGTGTCCGTGATCTAGTCATGACTCTAAGTGGCACGACATCCTCATTCTCTGATGAAGGTGGCGATGGAACTACCTCTACAAAGTTGAGTGAGACCTTTGGTTGAGAGAAAGTTTCCTCATGTGGTTTCAGCAAAACAATCCTTTGGAAAGTGTTCTACACAACACCCTAGACAATATCTTTCAATTGGTGAAAACTGTGGTACTGTTGTATTGGATCAAGCTGCTTGCCTTGGGCGATGTGGACAATCACGAGCCCCCAATGGGGTTCTCCGCACTCATAAACAGGGGCCCATTAGTTTGGCTTCTACTTTCCTTTGCTGCCATTGACCTGAGGGGCCTGGAGTCCTAGGTTGGTAGCCGCCTAGTAACATCAAAGAATTTTGTTCCCCCGGTTGAGGCTCCAGTGCTTGGCTTGGATATGCGGGACTTTCAAAGAGATTTTCCTTGGATGAATATGATGCATATTCCTCCTCCACATAGCTTGGGTTTACCAAGTCTCTACACATATTTGAATTGTCGTAGTCAACAAACCTCACAGGAGCAGTCCCAGGAGCAGGAGGTTGAGCTCCAAGTACAGGTCGTGCTTGCTCTTGTGCCATCGGTGGCTTATGTTCAAAATTAGTATACTGTTGATGCATTTGTGGAGCCACTACACCCCTTTGCTGCTCACGCTCCTGTCTCATTAGATTGCAATGCGAGTACATTCCTGTGTGGTGTGGGTATAATTCCAAGCACAGGCCTGGCACCACTTCTTTGTGGGTTGGTTTGTGACTAGAGGAGAAAAGGTATTACATTCTTCGGTTTTATGGTTACCGCCACATGCTCCACAAAGATGAGGACCTGTAGGTAGGACACTCCTCATTCGCTCTGCTGCTGTTGTTGTGGCTGCATGGGTGGGCGATAGGTTTGTTCCAATCTCCTTAGTACTAGGTTAGCTATGTGGTCTGGATTTACTAGTGCGCTAGACCCTGAACTTTGGTCATCACCCCACTAATCTCTAGGTTGCAACCCAGGGCCAGTACCATCTTGGAATTTGAAGTTATCTGTGAAATCCATAGCATCATGGCAACACTCATTGAAATTTGTATGCTTCTTTGCATAGAGATGTGTGTGCAGTGTTGAATTTTTAAGTCCTTTTAAGAAGAGAGAAATTAATCGACTCTAGGTGGGCTTCTCATCTTCTGGGCAACGATTAATGTACTGCTTCATCCTATTTACACAGTCTCTAACACTCTCAGTCTCGCCTTGCTTGAAAGAGTAGATGTTTGCTACTGTGTCATGCTGAATCTCCATCAAGGAAAAAGCAGCAATGAATCTCTCTTCCAAAACTCGTAAAGAAGATTTGTTTGAAGCTCCTAGTGCCTGAAACCAAGTAAGGGCCTTTCCCTCAAGAGTGAGCCCAAATCCTTCAATTTGCGTATGCTTGTCAGTCACTTGCTCAGGTTAAACTGCTTGCCTAAATGCTGCTACATGGTCATATGGATCTCCTGACCCTTCATACTTCTTTACCAGTTTCTGAAGAGTTGATGGCCTTACTTGTCTTGAATACTCATCATAGGGCCTACGGCCTCTCACTCTCAGTGGTTCCTCTCTTTGGTAAGGTGGTCCATATGCATCCCAAATTGGTGTGGGTCCCCTATTACCTGCCTCACCAACCCCCTCCAAAGATCTTGTTACCCGCATTTCAGGAGGTGCATTTATGGGAGGCCGAGTTGGCTTCCCTACCCTCCGATTATCATAGTGAGAGAAACGTTGTTGTGGTGTGATCTTTGGTCGCACTTTTGGTGTAGGATAATATCTTGGTGCTAGAGTTGGGCTACTTGCAGTGGTCCACTTTGATGTCGAGGGTCCCTCTCTAGTGAACTCTCGTTAGGGGAGGAGCAACAGTTTCTCCAAGAAAGGCTGTCTCTCCTGGTTTAGCTGTATTTGTTGAGAACACTTCCATGAATAATGGTTGTCCTTTCCACGTGAGCTCACGAATCTCCTTCCAATCTAAGGTTCGGTATTCATTGACCCATTTATCAACGATTCGGTTCTTGTATTCTACAAGCTTCTCGACTACCACCACAAGTGCTAGAGGAAGATCTAGCTCTGGCAATCTAGTTGTGGCATAATATCCTTCTAAAGAGTCCTTATAGACCTCTTGAAGTGGGTCATCCTGAAAGACCTTTGTCACTGGAATTTGTCATACAAACTCCCATTGGTTCTCAGCCCCCTGATCCATTTTGCTCTTGCCTTTCCTGTCCCTTTCCAAATTTAGATCTACAAAAAGTAAATCATGTATGAATGGCTTTAAGAACTGGGCATTGGATGGTCCAGGCATGTCTGGCTCAATGAGCCAATCATCTCTAGACTCCCTTGCTCTGGAAGGCTTTGATAAGTCTAAGAACTCACTTTTAGAGAACTCCCCTAATTTGTCTACATTCTCTGGATGATAGGTGACTTCGTAGCGAACACCATCTCCACCCATGTACATGTTACCCTGGTCATTGATGACTAGAGGTGCTCTATCAAGCTCTGAGAAAAAGTCTGCGATCTTAACGAGATACCGTTGTTGTGGATCCCTAAAGATCTCAGCTCCTTGAGCATTCGTGGACATATTGAAGTCTCACATTGAGTGGTAATCCCATGGTGTCGGCTTCAAATGGATTAAAAGATCTTGTGGGTGTCCTATTTGGGGCTAAGGGATGACTATTTGACGGCCCTAGATTGTCCATAGACAATGAGCTAGTTGTCTTGGAAAGGGTATCAGATTGGGATTCGAAAAAGGTTTCAGCAATATCTGCCAAATTTCCTACCGATTAGGTCCCACTTTCCTGCGTAGGTACTCTAGAAGGTGCCCTAGGCCCTATGGCAGTGTCTATATGACGTCCCGACTGCAAGTGCATAAGGTCAAATTTTAAGGTTATATATATATATACATATACATATATATATATATATATTCAAAAAAAATCAAAAATTTTCAAGTTGGCTCAAACTTTGCCAGAACCCATTTTGAACCCCCTTGACATTAGGAAAATTCTGGACTCAAAAGAGGGCTGTTTCAACAATAATATAATAATAGACACATAGATTGAGTGACATGTAATCTACGAACGAGATTCACCGGTGGTGGGACCTCTGTACAAACCCACCCAAAACGTGGAGAAACTCTTATCTTCATGAAATATTAAAAAAAACCATCACCTTGTCTTAAAATATTTAAAACCGTTTTTTTGTCAGAAACTAACACAATAAAAGAATGTTTTCCACATTCCTGTGTTAGACGTGGAGCACTAAAAAATTCTTTCCACCACCCCTAGAACTAATGAAGCTTGAATGCTTGGAATAGATAGATACACATTCTCCCGGTTATTCCCTCAACTTGGTTCCACTTTTGAATCTTGAAACATCTTTGGCGCCCAAAAAAACACACCGTCTCTCATTTCATCCTCCCTCCTTGATCCACAAAAGCGGTTAGCCCAGTCATCCACTTTCTGCTACTTCTTCTTTCTCATACGTCTGTTAATCTATCATGGCACCCGAAAGTGGACTGAAACGAGCAAGGAGCAGTATCTCATCTGTTGTGTTGTATAACATAAAAGACGAGAACGAAGAATGGATTCCCCAAGTATACAGGAAGTACTCTTGGGTCACTATGCTTCCTATAAACATCATGCGAGAGAGAGAGAGAGAGAGAGAGAGAGAGAGAGAGAGAGAGAGAGAGACAAACTCACTTTTCATGATATGCCAAAAAAAATACTCGGGCATCGTCCAGCTGGACCTCCCGAAACCAGTTCAGCACATCGAGGTACGGAACTGACTCTACTAGCAACAGTGTTGAGACCAGTGAATCAATCTGGAACACTCGTTGCTGTACATCCTCGGGCAATAGCGAAATAACAAAACTTCACAAGGAAACATATCAAGAGTGAGGCATCAACTTTAAGAGCCAAGAATGAAAAATTGTGGGAGGACAGAGAAAAGAGTATACCTTAAAACACATCTGAGCACTTTGTCGTTGACTTCAGTTTTGGGATCAAACAAAATGTTGATTTCTTCAGCATGAATCGGGAAATAACATCTATCTCTCTAATATTAAAGGGTACATAGAACTCCGGCAACAAAAATTGCAGCGCCTCCCGATTCATGGCGTGGAGTGCGCGAACATTTTCCCTTTTTGTTTGCAATGCAAGCATTGCAGCTTGATGTTCCCTTTGAGCGCTTGTCATTAAATTTGCCCGAGTCTGATGCTCATGATCTGGACCTCCCTCGGTCACCTCTTCAATTCTCACTTTTTGTACAGGCCGGACATCCAAAATTTGTAACATTCGTTCATCAGTAAACGTAACTGGTCTAAGTAACTTATCGTATCTGAAACGAAGGGCTATTAGGCTGAAAAAATCTTTGTTCATTACTGTCACCCTGTGTGCGTGGGCAGCAAGAACGTAACTATCCAAAAAAAATTTGATCATCCAATCTTCTGTGGCCTCTTGCAAGCAAAACAAGGCCGATGCCTTCCACCTAAACAAAATTCCATTCTGCTCACAAATTCTCCTGGCAAGCCTTTGAAATGGCAATCTGGGAATAGCAGCTGTCGGGTGCTTCATAAACTTTTTGATTTCTCGCAGGGCTGCCGAATGCTCTGCGAAACGCCTTAGTCTAGGCTGCGTTTTGGACAATCGGGAAGGACTGCTTGATTTTCTTGATCTTGAGGCTTTCAGAACGCCCATCTTCTTCCCAGTAGATGAGGGAGCTGCATTGTCAATGGGTCTAGCTGTATGCCTTACACGAGCCATCTGAAAACGCAAGAAAAAGCAGAAAACTTTGCTATTCAGTAGTACACGATTAACAATTCACCATAAAGCGAGAGAGGGGGGCCAAGAAAGCAATATGCACTTCCTCGCGTTATGGTGAATCCATTCACCATAACGAGAGATGAAGGTCCACAGAAACACAATAATCCTTCTCGCATTATGGTGAATTCATTGACAACAATAAGAGGCGGATTATCGTGCATTCTTTGAGCTTCGATCTTGCGTTAAAGTGATTTGATTCACTATAACGCGAGACTAAGAGCCAGTCAAATCAAAACAATCCTCCTCGCGTTATAGTGAATCGATCTACTACAACGGGAGGAGGGTTCTCCCGAATCTCTTACCATTCTGTCTTGCAGTTTGGTGAGTCGATTCACCATAACACATAGAGCAGTATTGAGATTCTAATGACTCGTCGTCTGCTTTACGGTGAATCGAATCACCATGACGGAGGGCAAACAGTCGAAGAGAAAACAATGGCAGGGGGCAAACAGTCGAAGGAAAAACAAAACAATCAAGTATTATACAAGAAACACAAAACAATCAAGTAATACACTTTCATCACATTCTATGAGTGGGAATGGATGGAGACTGTCGTGTAGGAGGTGATTTAATTGACACCAATAAGAGGTGGATTATCGTGAATCCTTTGCCCCTTGATCATGCGTTATGGTGAATCGATTCACCATAACGCGAGTCTAAGGGCCAGTCAAAGCAAAACAATCCTCCTCGCGTTATAGTGAATCGATTTTCGCGAATCTCTTACGTTTGCCTTCTGCCATGGTGATTCGATCCACCATAAGACATGGAGCTTATTGAGATTCTAATGGCCCGTCGTGTGCTTTAAGGTGAATCGAATCACCACGGCAGAAGGCAAACAGTCGAAGAAGAAACAATGGCACAGGGCAAACAGTCGAAGAAAAAACAAAACAAACAAGAAATATACAAGAAACTTACAAAACAATCAAGTATTATACAAGAACTTACATTTCTTGCGTGTGAATGGATGGAGACTGTCGTGCAGGAGTTGGAAAGTCGGTTCAGTACTGTGGCGGTAGTCGGAAGTCACCTGGAGGCAAGCAGGAGGACGGACAAGGCAAAATCGATAAGAGGACGAAAAGGTGGCGTGATTAACGGCTTTGATTAGTCTTTAGAGCGAACACACGTGCTGGCGGGCTGCCAGGGCGACTAGGTGGCGCTGACGTGTCGTATAGCATTAAAAAGGGCTTTGATTAAACTTTATATCTTGTACACGTGCTAGGTACATGGCGGGATGCCACGTGGCATTCATGGAATGGCGGGTGAAAACGCGGCGCTGACGTGTCGCGTAGCATTAAAAATGGATTTTCTAGGATACTCATCTCATTTATTGCCTCTCTTGGAGTTCGTATTCTCATTTATCTCCCCACCAACGGCCTTCATCTCCATCAACGACTGACTATCTCCTCCAACCCTCCTTCATCAATCATCCTCCTGTATCCAACGTCAAAGACAAACCTCCAACCTCCTTCATCTCCATCTCCTGCGACGATTGTATACAATTCGTTTTCCTGGTATTTTTATCTCCTTTGTGCTTTTTTCTTCTTTTGTTATTTCGTTGTTTTGGTTTCAGTCGTGGAGAACTTCTTGCTTTGTCTTTTCATCGCGTTAAGGTGAATTGAAAACCTATGACTCCTCGCCTTATGGTGAATTGACTGCGAAGAAGAGTATTTTAATTCGTTTGACACCTCCTCTCTCAGTATGGGTACTGGAGAACTATCTTTATTTTTAATTCACCATAACGTTAGAGGCTTTGCCAAAGGATGATAAAGTCGTCATGTTGAGGTGAATCAATTCACCATAACGCGAGCGAAGGTCCCATAGGAAGCACAATATTCCTCCTCGCATTATGGTGAATCGATTCACCATAACGCGAGAAGAGGTCCTTGACTTAGCTGCAATTTTATTTGCGTTAGGGAAAATAGATTCACTACAACGCGAGGAGGAATACCTGGATTCCTCTGGCATCTCCTCTCGCGTTATGTTGAATCCATTTACACCACACAGAGATTTGTTGTTTAAGATCGACTGTCTCTTGATTCATTGCCTGAACTAATATTTTCCATGTCTTTTCTACAGACTTGAATTCAGCCATGGCGCAAGTTCAAGTCGAATTTGATGTGGACGAAGAGATTAAGGAAACACCTGCAACTCTATTATATGACTTCCTCTACAAATGTCGACATCATGATTTGCACCCTGCAATTTCGTTGATGTTCAATTGCGATTTTTCTCTGGAGGATACATTGTCTAGCCATCATGGATACTTCGAAGAGGCAAAGCAAGAGTTTGACGAGCTCACAAATGAAGAACCAATGATGATTGATGGGAAAAGTCACATTCATTTTAATCTCAAGGTGTCGCCGGAGAAGAAGCAGAGGTTAAACAGGGATTGGCACAAGGTGCCATGTGATAAGAAGAGAGCCTTGCTATGCCCTTTTCACAAAAGAAAATGCCGCTTGATGGAATACTCCTACGCCTTCTTATGATTCTTGCACATGAACGTGCAATTAACAGATGAAGAATGTATAGAGCCGCCTGCAAAAATTGAAAGTGAAGACACGATTTCTCGTCAGGCTAGTCCCACCGTTGAGGATGCTGCTGAAGAGGAGGACACTCCTCATGTCATTGAGGAGTTCAATGTTGAAGAAGAGAGGAAGCTCAGTTCAGTGGTTGATATTGAGGCAGTTAGAGAACAAAACAGTGATGTAGGTCAGCTTGTGATTGAATCAGATGACTCCTCCCCCATTCCAACGCCATTACTCCTCTCCTACCAAGTAGGAGATTCAGAGTATATATTGCTGACAGACATACAACGTGTATTTAACTTAAGGGAGGATCATTTGATAGCTTTCATAGCCCAGAATCTGGAGGTCGATGACAATTTTGTAGATGATGATGGGATAGACAAGTACCTACTAGTGGATAGCCATGTGAAAGACACCGAGTTCCTTTCTGCTGCAGCAACACTAAATATGATCTATGCTGATGCCCTTAGATATGAAGGAAAAGATGCCACAGAGGAAGAGCTACAAGAAGCAAGGGACAGACTGAATATCACCAACATGGGAGGGTGTAGGGATGTGCCAAATAAGTCAGCGGAAACCGTTCCTAGTTCGAGCACTAATTTATGGCAAGACGCCTTGCTTGAAGCAGATGAGAACCAAGAGGTTAGTTTTTTTTTGTTGTGGATTTGGCTTTATCAACTTTGTCCTGAAATGTTTGGTGATGTTGTTTTTGGCTAATGCTCCTTTATTTTTTCAGTTGGAAATATATGAAGACACATTCCTCAAACGTGCTTCAGGCAAGCGTATGGCGGGATTGGGCCACGATTCGACACTAGGAACATATATACACCGCCTAAAATTCCCTCAAATTGTGATATTTCACGCTAGCTACTCCAAGGACAATGCCAATTTTCCTCTGATGGCGATAAAGACTTTATCCAGGTATTTAGGTGGCTATCACTTAAGGCTGAATGCAAACAAGGCAATACTTCTGGAGCGGCAAGCAGCTGTTCGAATTTTTGGAGAGGGACCTGGAGTATATTCGTTAAGATGTAAATATTATTTAACATATGCTGCTTACGGGTTGGCATGTGGAATCACAGATCCTAATCTGTTGAGTGATTGCGGGAAGAAGCATCTTCTTAGAACAGCAAGGCCAAAGGTCCCTGTTGTGCCATTGATAGAGGATGAAGAAGATGATGCAGAAACGTCAACAAAAAAGGCTCGGCTGGGGGAAGTCTCTGTTCCAGATTAACAAATTTAGATTGTTCCAGTTGCTAAGAAGTTTCGTCATATTTCTCAATACTCTTCTTGTTTACCATTACAAACTATGAAATGTATATATATTGGAAACATTTATATGGGACATAGATGAAAGCTCTTGTTCTTTTAAAATCTTTCACAGTTACATCATTGTTTTACAATATATATTTCAATGATCAATTTTCTTCCACACTCTGCCCTGTCTTTGTCGTTGTCTTAGCCATTCAGCATGATTCTGCTTTCCCTGTGAGGAGACATATATTGAACGTCTCCGTTCAGCCTGAACCTTTCTTATTGCACATGACACAGCTGATTCAGCATGTTTGATCTTCACATGAGCCCTCACTTGAATCCGCCTATACCACCACTGACATAGTTGCTTCATGGGATTACTTTTCTTTATTCCTCCTCCATGTTGAGTGGCCCTTTTTTGATAGGCACAACGTGCCCTTTTTTGATAGGCACAACGTGCTTGCCAATGAGATCTTTCCATGCCTTGGGTAGACCAAATCCCAAGGCTTCCAAACTCTTCCGCAAAAAAGGTTCCATGTGCATGCAAAATGTGCTACAAATGCTCAACAACAACAAGACATTTAGTATCGTACAATATTTTTTGAACAACAAAAAATACTCAAAGCTGTAGGTTTTCAAGTAATAACCATGTATTGTGTCAAGTTTGTCGCACCCCATGCCTTTTCATAGCTAGTGTAGAACTCTGTCACAACTGCCTCAAATTTCTCAACATCCCCATCTTCAAACCTTGCTTTTTTCAACAAAGGTGCTAGGCGATCAAGTGCCAACCACGCTTTGGCCTTTGCCACCCTTGCTTGTCCTGAAGAGCCTCGGTCAGGTACAGCTGCATGAAGCTTCCTCCACACCTCAAAATCTGTACCCAGATGACCTCTCTGGGTATGATTAGATAAGAACTTTCTGGCTTTTGCACCTCCAAAACATGGTTTGCTAGGAACATTTCCGGTCTTCCCTGATCTTCTCAAGTCCTTCTCAATCTTCACTTGACCACAATGTAAACCTGCATCTGAAAGCACTTGCTCTATTTTTTTAATAGTTCTTTCACTCTCTACTGCTGGTTTCATATTCCATGAAAATTCGATGTACATGTAGACTAGTTTCTCAATTATTCTAACCAGCGCATGCAAAACACAAATATGAACTCTGATCAAAGGGATAGGAAGAATTGGATTCCAATTAGGATCCACTCCTGGAGCATCACGATTTGGGGGTTCACGCCTATTACTGATTGCATTTAGGCATTTCCATTCTCTCTCTTTTCCTCCTTTGGAGACACCTCGTTCGGTCATACAATACAGGCAAGGATACTTGGCCATTGCTCCTTGGGAAATACCAAACATGCATTTCAAGGTTTTAAGATCTGCAGCCAGGTGCCATTCAACCTCATATTCACCATATCCTTCTACATAAAGCTTTTCGCCATTCGACTGCTGCTGGATAGTGGAAGGAAGCTCAGTCTGGTTGAAGTACCACTTCAGAATTTCATGGGTCTCTGTTGGAACCTGTTAACAACAACTGTTAGATTGTCTACAACATCATAACAAGAGGATAGCAACATAATATTCTTTATTTAAAAATGGATAGCACGTCACCTCAAATGCACCCAGCCACCAAATCTCATTTTCGGATTGTACACTAAAGTGCTTCTCATCAGCATTACTGATACTTGCATCCAAAGCTCTATTCATTAAAGTAATGCTAACCCTTTCCAGCTTCTGTCCTTTGATCACCTCACTCTCATCAAGTTTCAAAACAAATTTCAGCCTTCCATTGCACTCATGTACACTGATGTCATAAAATTTCACCATAGCCATTTGTAATTTCCGAACATCCATGATGAAATTGTTGAACTCTGTAAGCTCTATAATTTTCTGTTCCCCGCTCTTTTTAGTCACTGTCAATGTGCTAGACACGTGACAAGGCTCTCCAACAAGTTCGACCATTCCCAAGTTGAGAATATTTCGAGCTTTGTTTACGTGAAATGGTTTTGGAATGGGAATTACTGTTTTTTTTCCAAGCTTGCAATTGAAACCCTCTTTTACTTTATTAAACAACATCCTGTAAGACTTTGTGCTTATACCAGCCATGTCACATATACCTTGTGCATCTGCAGGCGTGAATGCTTCACTCACCTCCTGCAAGGATTGCTTTGCTATGTCTGATCGAAGTCTTGCAAACTTAGGATGCTGTATTGCTGACTCCACGATGTCTTTTGTCAGAACTTTGCCAAATATATCAGAACCTTGCTCTTTTGGACCCACAACATCTATGACCATCCTGAAGCAACAACGATAGCTATTTCAGTCCACCATTCATCTAACTATACCACCCCCACACCCAATCCCCCATCTCCAAGAAAGGAACTAAAGATGAAAATGAAAGTGAGTGCTCAAAGAAATTTAAGCTCAAAGAAATTATAGATCCCAATACCTGCAAGCTTTTACACGACGCTTCCATTGGCCACCTCCAACATTGAGTTCTTCCAATGGTTTGATTTGTCTCTTACGTAATCGAGCACCCAATGGCGTGTCTTTCAAATATTGCAATTTTCTGTTGAACTTTTCAAGTTGTTTTCGAAGGTGTGCATTCTCACTCTCCAATGTGAAATTGTTGATTTCTCGAACTGCCAAAATTTCATTCTTCTCCTTAATAGTGTCCTGCATCTTACAAATAGTCTGCTGCAAATGATCAAACTCTTTTTGTAACCCAGCACAAACTTTTGCCTTGTCCTCGTTTGAAGCTTGCAAAGCTGTTGTGATCGATGCCAAGTAAAAATTCGCACCTTCAAGCATTTTTATCCTGGCATCTCTATCACTCAAATGTCTTTCAAAGATACTTTGACATTGGCCAAACAGTCTTTTGCAATACCCAAGCAATCCATTTTCACCCTCACACACAAACTTGAAGAAACTTGTCAACCCAAAGAATGATGGAGATTGAGAGGAGGTTGGATCTGGTGGGTAAATACTACCATCCAACCAAAGGTCCATATTTTTCTTTCCTTCATTTCAAAGCTCAGTAATGCGGGCTTCGCATGCTGGCCTAGACCAATTTCTCTTACAGCAGGGAGCATAATCGGGTTCTACTTGGAAGTGGATGTCCACCTTTTTCCTCTTTTGCTGCACAGGTTCCATTGCATTGTTCTGTGCTTTAACAACACCAAAAAGCATAATGAACTCACACTTTAACCAAAAAAAACCAAAGATATTACACTTATCTCCCGTGAAGAAGATTGCTTCATTAAAACCAAAAGACAACATCACTAAATAATACCTCCTTGTCCATCAAACAAACTTGTTGGTATCCTGGATGAACCAAAATGTACAGAGTACTTGTAAGCACAACCCTCACTTGAAAAAGGTAAGAAATGGGATTGTTATTCATGCACAAGCAGGTATGGCGCATGAAGAACAAATACTTTTCCATCCTTTTTCAAAACTTGCCGCCTTGAGAAGAAGAGAAAATCAAAAACCTCCCGCTCAAAAAAACTCGGATTTGGAGTGGTAGTGGTTGTGCAATCGGGAAGACAATGAGGGAGACAATGCAAGATGATGGGTTGCAGGGACGAAGTTCGGTTAGCAGAGTTGGCTTCGTTACATTCAAAAGTGTAATGAAGAAAGAGAGTGGTGTCTTTTTTCAATAAAATAAGGCACCATAGTGGGAATAAAAAACTATACTCAAGATGCATTGTTTTGAATTAAAAAACACCCTACATGTCAGTTAATGGAATAAAGAACTCAAAAACGACGCACGTGCCCTCCAATATTATATGTGGATTTATTGGCTTGCTTTGTCCATATCACCATCCCAAGGGATCTCTTACAAGGCCCCTTTTTGAGTCCAAATTTTCCCTAATGACACATTAGGCCAAAAAAATAGCGTATTTTTTCGGATCGAAAATCGCCTAAAATTTACCAGTTTCCCATTCACTATGGGAAAATGGTTACGGGACCGAAATTTCGATGATGGGTGTTTTCTAACTCCTCTCAAAAAGTTAGATAACCTCCTAATTTTTTGCGGCAGAAAATGAAAAATTTTCCACACTTTTTTTTTTGGCACCCCCTTATCCGGTGCGGTGGCGGTCTTTATGGTGCGGTGTGTGGGTCTCTCCGCGCGGTGTGCTGTTCATGCACAACCGCCTTCTTTTATTATTATTTTTTTTTTCTTTTTTGAAGTGCGTGTGCAGCTGTGAGATTTACAGCGAATTCAATACATGTGTAGGGAACTCAATGCATGTGCAGCTGTGAGATTTGCAGCAAATTCGAATGTTCAATCTTCATGTGTGTGTACAGATTTCAGTTTCTCTATAGGTGCAGGTTTAACAGAGAACTAAAATGCACAAAATTAAAGATGCAGAAAACTAAACTAAGCTAAGAACAGAAAATAAAACGAACATGCAAAAAATTGAAACTGTAAAAATTAACCTCAGACAGCAAAAATTATCCTCAAACAGAATGACAGAAATGCAAAAATAGGCCTCTCTCTTTCGCACACAAATTGAAATTTGCAGGTTTAGCGCCTACCTCCAATCCTTCCCGTGTGTTGAATCCTTGTCCTGACCTCAAGGGAGAAGCGTAGCTAGCCAATTGCACTCAAATTGCAAGACAAATAAACAAAATTTAACAACAAATTAGTCTTAAATAAATACCAAAATTAGTCCCAAAGCCTGCTCTCCTATCCAACAGTTTTGCAACCGATTGGAGCTTAACAAGGAGTGGTAGTGTGTGTATGGTGCTCAACTAATGTAGGCACTCGCTCCCCGGCAGCGGCGCCATTGTAGAGCGGTTCTCTCTACCATGCAATATAGTGCTCATAGAGTACTACCGATCAACAAATGTGCTCATAGAGTACTACCGATCAACAAATGTGTTAAGAAACACAATGAAAATCCGAGGACTCAACCCGATTAGTGCATGAAGGCTTATCCCATGAGGGAGAGCTCACATACACAAACCACCACTTGACGATTCAACCATTCAACACCTTAATTGATCAATCTCTCAATCCCTTAAATCCACTACACTAATCAAGAGAACAAGCAATGCATGGCAATCTCTTAATCCGAGGAGAAGTTATTAATTCAAATAATAAAGGAGTATCGCGATGTTTTTGCTTGGAGTTATAAAGACCTCAAAGGAGTTGATCCAAGCATATGTCAGCATACAATTCCATTGCGAGAGGATGCAAAACCTTCCAAGCAACGTCCTTATACTTACAATGAGAATTTTGCATGAAAGATAAAAGAAGAAATAGACAAGCTCTTAGAGGCAAAATTTATCTATGAGATTGAACACATTGAATGGGTCTCCCCTATTGTAGTGGTGCCCAAGAAAAATGGAAAACTTTGAGTATGTGTAAACCTCAAGAAGGTAAATGCAGCTACTGTACGTGATCATTACCCACTTCCAATCAAGGATCATGTTTTGGAATGAGTTACAGGGAAAAAGGCATATAGTTTCTTGGATGGATTCTCCGGTTACAATCAAGTGTCAATTGATCCAAAGGATCAACACAAGACAGCCTTTGCTTCTGAAGATGGCATCTTTGCCTATCGTGTTATGCCATTTGGTCTAACAAATGCACTTGCAACCTTTCAGCGGTTAATGAGTCATGTATTCAAGGAGTACCTTAGGCTATTTCTCGAGATCTTCATGGATGATTTATGTGTTCACTCACAAGAGCGTGATGATCATATAGAACACCTCAGACTTGTGTTTCAAAAGTGTCAAGTTTATCGTATATGCTTGAATCCTGACAAGTGCAAATTCATGGTAAGACAAGGGAAAATTTTGGGCCATATTGTTTCTCGCAATGGGATTTCAACAGATATGGATAAAATTGATGTCATTGTCTCATTACCTCGGCCTATCAACCCTAAAGGGGTACAAATATTCATGGGACATTGTGGCTATTATCATCGATTCATCTACATGTACGCTGTCCTAGCCAGACCATTATATGCTCTTCTTGTAAAGTTTAATTGGACTGACGAGTGTGAGGAATCCTTTGAAAAGTTAAAGCAAGCATTAGTGTCTACACCCATCTTACAGGCACCAGATTGGAACCAAATCTTTCATGTCCATATTGATGCTTCAAACTTTGCAATTGGATGTATTTTGGCTCAATCGGGAGAACATAATAAGGATTTCCCAATTTCATATGCTAGTCAACAGTTGAATAATGCTAAGAAGAATTATACCACAACAGAAAGAGAAGGTTTGTCCATGATATATGTAGTGAAAAAGTTTCGCCATTACCTTTTGGCAAACAAATTTATATTTTTTGTGGACCATTAAGCACTGCTGTATTTGGTGAATAAGCCTTGTGCCACTAGAAGGATTGTGAGGTGGTTTGTCATCCTTCTTGAGTTTGATTTTAAAGTGGCAGTCCGAAAAAGAACAACTCATCTAAGGGCAGATCATTTGTCTCGAATCACCTCTGGAGAAGCTCCTATGGTGGGTGTGGATGATGATATGTTAGATTCAACACTTTTCCTTGTAGAGATAGCTCCTAAATGGTCTGAATCCATCTTAGAAATTTTGATAAGTGGGCAGATACAACTAGCGGGTCCTAATGTGGACCTATGGCGACCATTCAAGTTAATCTCAGGGAGATTATATCGTCAGGGTAATGATGGAGTGTTGCGGCTTATACCTAACCCTGACCGATATGAGGAGATCTTGGAATGGACACATGAGGGTATTGGTGGAATCCATGCATCAGCTACTACTTGTGTGTGACATATAACTCAGGATGGGCAATGGTGGCCTACCATGCATGCGGATGCTGAAAAATTCGTTTGTAACTGTGCTTCATGTCATATTCAACAACCAATTCATAATGTCACATTATTCCAAATTTCAACTATACCAAGTTGGAGTAAGTATATTGTGGACTATCTTCAGCATGGTCATACTAATCGAACAATCCCTAAATGTCGAAAGCGTGCTATTGAAGTTGAAGCGGCCAACTATATGCTGATAGAGGGCCAACTCTACAAGAGAGGCAAGGATGGCAACTTGCGCATGTGTGTATGTGAAGCTGACTACTTGAAAATCTTGACTCATGCACATGCAGGTGTTGGGGGTGGACACTTTGCGGGCAATACCACAGCTAAGTTGATTAGGTGGTCTGGGCCTTGGTGGCCAACCTTATAAATGGATGCCGAAGAATATGTGAAACGTTGTGTGACGATTGTCAAAGGACCAAACCTCCCATCACATAGGCCACAATATGCCATTGTGGCCTATGTTAAGCACACGTGCGTTTGCCAAATGGGGTATTGATTTTGTCGGTCCCATTAAACCTCCAGCTCATCACACGCATGCCGAATATATTATAGTTGCAATATTTGACCAAATGGGTAGAAGCAAAGGCTACAGTAAAAAATGATGCTAGAACCATAGCCAAGTTCTTGTATGAGTACGTGTTTACATGCTATGGCTTACCTATTGAAATCGTTAGTGATCAGGGTGTGCACTTTGTGAATGAGGTCATAGAGTTTTTACTTCAAGAATTTATGGTAATTCACAAGCGTTCTGCACCCTATCAGCCATAGACCAATGGTCAAGCTGAGAGTGTACTAACAAGATTCTCTGCACAGCACTCACAAAGATTGTTGAGGGACATAGGACTGATTGGGAGCAAAAGTTGCACTCAGTTCTTTGGGCATATAGAACAACCTATAAAACATCTGTGGGCACAACCCCATTTGAGCTTGCTTTTGGGCTAGATGCAATTCTTCCCATTGAATTTCTTATAACTACTCTACGAGTTGCTAAACAATTGGACTGGACTGGTCATGAGCTTTCTCAATGCATTGATGAATTGGAAAATCTTGATGAGACCCGCTTATTGGCGGTAATGGGGATGTATGCCAAGAAGAGGAGACAAAAGCAATGGTATGATCGAAATGTAACAACTGACCGATTCAAAAAAGGGGACCTTGTGCTCTTGTACACACTTAAGAAGCATAAGAGAAAGCTCAAGAAACATGGCCTAGGACCGTTTGTGATTAATGAGCTTACTCCAAGTGGTGCAGTGCGTTTAGAGACACTAGAAGGTGAGCAAATGCCTAACTTCATTAATGGAAGTCGTCTCAAGAAATACAATGAACCATTAACTAAAGTCATGCTTCAACAAATGCATGCTGCCCACACACAGAAAGAAGCACATGACCTCCTTAAACGTTAGGCTCAAGAAGAAGCTAAAGCTAGAGTTGCAAAAGCCAAGGAGCGTCGCAAGGCTTCTGTGTTGACCTTACAGTTAGCTACTGATGAACAATATGTTGATCCTTTCAATATTCATGTGTGTCTCCATCTTCATGAGACTACCTACTTTGTTTCTGCATTAATTGACTCTAGTGCAGATTATAATGTTCTCTCATTTGACACATGGGTAGCCTTGGGACAACCAACACTTGTGCACATTCCTATTGACTTGCGAAGCTTCTCAAGTGAAGATAACCCTATAGAGGAAAAATGTGTCATTATGATGTCCACCAGATGTCAGTTCCCTTTTATGTGGCTAGTAAGTCCAAGGCAGTGGTGGTAGAGGCTGTTCTTGGTCGATCGTGGTTAAGTGCTACCAATTGTTCATTAGATTGGAAGAATAGACAATACAAATTGCAAATTGATTCTGATTGCATCTTGGGATTTGCTGCTCCACGAGTTTTATCATGTCAAAATGGTGGTAGTTCTACCTTACACAACCCACTTTCAACATCTTCTCTTCAAGCTCCAAGACAAATGATGTGGATAATCGATGAGTCCTCAAATGAGGGCCATGGCTGGCATGTTCCAACTACTCTAGTCACTGCCCAAAGAAGGGCAGGCAAGAAGGAATTGTCAATTTGGCTACCCAAAGATGCGTACAAACTTGTACCATCTAGCCTAGTTGCTAAACCTCCTAAAAAGCATATCTTTTCCAAGCCTAAACCTCAGATTGTTACTCATTGGGTCCCAAAGCATGTTCTTAAAGCACAAGGCTATTATGAGGGTGCAACAACACGTCGGCTTCCCAAATGCCATGGTTTGCTAGAGCCAGAAGAGTGTATCAATAAGATTCCAAAAGCCACTCTTGGTTTTTCATATCAATGGGTGCAAAGGAAATCAACACAACCTCTTCAAGATAGGATAGGTGGTTGTAATAGCACCTACAAATCTACTTGTGTTGACCTTCTCCAAACATGTATTGAATCACCAGTTGTCCCAATTTCTCCTTGTTACACAATTCCACCATCAACTTGTGTACCTAAGACAAATCCAACTTTACATGAGTCTCCTTTGAGCATAGATTCTAGCACTTCTGCTAAATCCTCTTATCTTGCTTAAATTCCTCGACAATTGCTAACCTTCCCACCTCTTAAGAAGGATATACCCAAAAACAAAGGTAAGGCATTAACACTACAATTGAAGCTCTTTGGTAGATCAGTGTTTGAATAGTCTCACTTTTACTAATGTGGTTCCTTATGCCTTTACAGGATTGTATTCTTTTTGAGATGATCTTATCTACATTGTTTTTGATAGTGATTGTAATGATGGATATGAGTGTATAAAGTTTGGAGTTTCTAAATTTCATTGTTCGACGCCCAGATACCTCTTGATGGATACTTGGCGAGATACATGTCCACTATGCATTGACCCTGATAGTTCTCAACCTGAACATCGTGGGGGTTATAGTGCTCCTCCTTTTCAAACTCATTCTAGGTACTTTTATGCTCCCTTAGGTGAAATTTGTTGTGGGCATCACTTTGTCACTTTATTCTATCAACAGCATCACCCATTTCCACATTGTCAAGAGTGTGCATGACTCGTATTAGGAGAAGCTTCACACATTTGTTGGCTATGCCGCTCTTACTTTCGACGATATGGCACGGGCTTAATGAAACAAATTGTGGAAATTACACCCCAACGCCATAACCTTCTTGATGTGAGAGTACCAGACCGAGGACCAAATCAACGTAGATTACCTGAGGAGGTTCAAGCACAACAATGGAGGGATACATGCATAAATGACTTGCAACCACCTATCTTGCAAGCCCTCCTTCCCCCAACCTCAAAATGTCAATTTTGGATCACTATGAGTACCTATATGGAGCAATTCCAAAATCGAAATCGTCTGCTTAACCTTCCCATAGAACCAATGCCATATTTTTGCGAGGAAGCACTCCTTCCTCTACCACCTTCTCCAGAGGCCGGCTTTTGTACAGGGTTGTCCTTGCATCTTGAAGTGATTGATACCATCTTTCCAGCAGAAGTGGACATGGATCCACCACCAGTGCAAGGGTAAGCTCATCAACTCCACAATAAGATCAACAAGCTAGGGCACTTTTCTCCCACCACTGGGTCTTTCCCCTCGGATATATTCGGTGATTGGCACTAATAACAAATTTTAGTCTTTTCTTTTCTTTTCTTGTTTGTTAATAAGACATTTTGCAGAGATCTCAGCTAAACAAGAGCATACAAACATGCCCCAATAGTCCACCTACCGTGCACACAAATTAGGAAGGGGGGAGACATGCAATGCCTACAAAGAGCAAAGAGAAGCAATCTGCACAACATCAGTAATGCATCAATGCAAACGCACAACATCAACGAGCACTACAATAGGTGTATTCAAATCATAATCTTTTGTTCTTTATGTGCTTTTCACTTTTGCATATATTGTTTGCATGTTCACACACAGTTGGCTGGTTTAAGTTTTAAATTAGTTGTTACCATGTGGTGAGTGATTTCTAGATTCTTAGAGGACTTAGTAGAAGGTATTTCTATTTGAAGACGGTGTAGGATTTATGCCAACGGAGTATGCCAAGTTCTTATGCTCTCAAAGTATATTAGTTATCCCTAGTGGTAGTAGGTATGGGCTAGGTGCTACAATTAATAAAAAATTTACGAAAATCATGCCCTCAAAAATATATACAAGTGAATCGAGACATGACGTGTCTACAGCCATGTGGAATTCTTGGTAGGACCTTGGGTTGTCTTAGCACCTTGGGGCCGATGCCTTGGTTTCCATGGGGTAAACACTGACATCTAAAAGATTAAGAAGAAGACCTTCAAGGACTTTATCGCGTTGATAGATGCTGGTAGGACTCTAGGGTACATTATGGGCCCTCGAGACCGATGCCCTCATCTTCATGGGGTACTCCTTATGTCAAAAAGAAAGAAAAGGGTCTATCACCCTAGCGGCCTTTAGATTCTCTTGGGGCGGAGGTCTCTTGGCCATTGCTTGGGTCTCATTGTTGGGATGGAACCTTCCTCTTTATCATCTTTTACACACACACACACACACACAAAAAGAAGAGAAAAAAAGAAAGAAAGAAAGAAAGGTCCAATCACCATTGCTCATATTTAGGAGTAGGGTTACCACTTAGGAATAACTTAAACACTTGTAGGACATTGAGACTGTGGTCATAACCTGTGGGTGGTGTACAAGCACACTTGCCTTTGCATAGCACTTAGTCTCACTTTGACTAGTCTTTACTCACTTCTTTTAGCACTCTTTAAAACTCTAATCGGCCTTTCACTTGCATGCTCACGTGTGAGATTGTCATTGCTGGTTTTTTTTCAATAAAAGGCTTTACTTGTCTTCCATTGTTTTTTGCAACTTTTGCTTCTACCGCACCCGAGGACGTGTGCGATTTAGGAAGGGGGGAATGTTTCACGGGAACACTCACGGGAACACGGATTATGGAAGGAGGCCGGAAGCAATTAATGCGAGAGAGCGGGATTGTAGCCATGGGAACATAAAGACGCACATAATTTTTCCATAATTTTGTGTCGAAGTGCAATGTAAATCGTTTTAGGCCAATGTGGGTTCTAAATGAGAGTTCTAAGTGTATTAAGCAAGGCTCACTTATGGGGTTGTCCGCCCATGTGTGAAAGAGGCCTAGGGTTAGGGTTAGTGACATCTCTACAAAAGAGATGTTAGCTAAAGAAAGTGGACGTTTTTGGCCATTCTCATAAGCTATTGAGTGAAGCTCTTGAGTGAAGCTCTTGAGCTCTCAAGCTATGGCAACTCTCTAACTCTCTCTATTGTACTCTAATGAGCATCAAGCTCAAATGAGTATAGCTCCACTTCTTTCTCTTATTCTATTTTAGCATCATTGAAGTAGATTAATCTATGATTAGTTGAATGCTTCTTTCTTTCTCTTATGTATGCTGCATGCTTGTAGTGTGTGTGTGTGTGTAGTCTCCATTGATGCAAGCTCTTGCCCACTTCATTGG
The DNA here is from genome assembly GCF_041138505.1 of Cibotium barometz. Classification (NCBI taxonomy): domain Eukaryota; kingdom Viridiplantae; phylum Streptophyta; class Polypodiopsida; order Cyatheales; family Cibotiaceae; genus Cibotium; species Cibotium barometz. The sequence goes on along the minus strand of NC_141081.1, from coordinate 42,542,304 downwards.
CAATTAGTTATTCATGGATAGACTCTCTCTATGAGCTTGTGGGTTTGTGAATGTTACATTCTATGCTTGTTTAAGCTTGTGGATTAGTAGATGCACGCTTATGGGTTTGCAAGCATTAGGAAAAGCTAAGATTTAATCAATGTTTGAATGGGATTAAGAGATTGCCATGCATTGCTTGTTCTCTTGATTAGTGTAGTGGATTTAAGGGATTGAGAGATTGATTGAGGTGTTGAATGGTTGATTGAGAGATTGATTGAGGTGTTGAATGGTTGAATCGTCAAGTGGTGGTTTGTGTATGTGAGCTCTCCCTCATGGGATAAGCCTTCATGCATTAATCGGGTCGAGTCCTCAGATTGACATTGTGTTTCTTAACACATTTGTTGATCGGTAGTACTCTATGAGCACTATATTGCACGGTAGAGAGAACCGCTCTACAAACACTTTTTTAATAAGATATTTTTAGTATGCATTTTTCTATACCTAGGATGAAAAATAACACTTTAAGAATACATATACGATGGGAATTACTCTTTTTGAAAAAAGTAAAACTTATTTTACATAATTTTAGAAAATTTTGCCATAACCTCCTTTGTATGGTAGACCATTTTTCAATTTTTAACTCTCTAAAATTAATTAGAATTTCACCAAGAGTATTTAAATCATTCTAATGTAAACATTTTCTACTTAATTAAGAGAAACATTATGAAAAACTTAATTTTATCCATTAATCATTCATCTAGGATAAAGAATGGTTGGATTTACTAAAGAAGAGAGGGGAATGCCTTTTTTCAATGAGGCATGACATCATATTCATTTTAGAGAAGACAAAAATCATAAAAACCATAAAATAAAATAGAAAAGAGAAGAATCTCTAACTTACAAGGAGAATTTGAGAGCTTTCCTTTGGCTTAATGGTTTGAGGGATCTACTCTTGTTTGAAACAAGAGTGGCCACCAATCTTTAGAAGAGGGAAAGGTCAAAAACTAATGAATTATGAGTAAATTCACAGTTTTTGGCTCTTAGGAGAAGCAGGGTAACAGTGCAAAAAACACTGTTAAGCTTCAACAAAGGGGGAGGTTTCTATTTATAGGAAAAAGTGAGCCTCTAACCAAGCAAACTGATTCTAGAATTTTCCAGATCAGTTTGGTCAATTTTTGATCGTTTTTGGGTCAGTTTAGTCCACTTTTTGGATCTAGTTGAAACAGGAGAGAGGAGAGATAAAAATATCTCATTATTTGGGAGTTTAAAACTCTCCCACACATGTGAAATAGGTGCCTCCTTCATGAGGGGAATTCCCCCATACTGAGGTGTCAAAAATGCATCATTTCTTCTAAATATCTCTCTTTTTTAACTATTAACCTTGTCCTTAGTCAACTCTTTATCTTATGTGAGTATTTACTCATTTTTGGGGGATTTTCCTTTTATTCTTCCATTTATCTCCTCCTTACATTTGAATGAATCTTATTGGTCCATAGGAACCTTAATTTAAAATTTTGAAAAATTCTTGACCCCTAGGATAAGGCCTCCTGAACAGATTATACTTGATTTCTAATGCACCTTCTGAAAATCTTTTTGAACTTCTGCTTTGGGAGAACTTATTTAAATACAAAGACATATTTTTCCATCCAAAAATATCCAAAATCTGAATAATCTCTCGCTAGAATATTTTCTCTCTCTAGGCCAAAACAGGTAGAAACAAGATCTTTTATATTTCTGAAGAGAGATTTGATTACAGGGGAATATACTGGACATCCTGAGAGGCTGGGGAGGAATATTACATTCTACCCCACTTAAAAAACGCGAGATGTCTTCATCTCACAGGTGGAGTATGATCTCTTTCATCTTCTTCTTCTTCACTTCCAACGTTACTGCCTTGGAAGTGGATGGCCGATTTGGGAACAACTCTCCTTGACTTCCCCTATTATGAGGTGGAGGTCTTGCATTACTTTGGATTGAAACTGTAGGTTGGATAGAGGGTCTACTACCTCCGAGATTTCCCTGATTTTGGCAGATAGAATCCTGATTACTCTGGACAGAAGGGGTTGGAGTCTGGAATCTTGATCCTTGATTTTCCTGCCTTGAAAACATTGATCCAAAAGGAGTTGGGAAATCCATGCTGCGATGTCCAAACCCTTGACAGTTATAGCATTTCACTCTCTTGTTCAAGGGTGGAAATCCACTTCTCCACAGCCTCTCCCAAGTTTTCCCCTTCACCCTTGAAAGGTCCAGGCTTCGAACTATGAAGAGTTTTACGAACATCTAGGTCGAGCTCTTCTTCATCGAGTTGGGAGTTAACATTTCTACCCACGATGACCTCGATCCATGTTCCTATCAATACGAAAATTCTTGTTAAGTCTCTTTATTTATGATTCAATCCGATTTTTTATTCAACTGATTTCGGGGTTCTCTAAATAGGTCGGCTCCCCACAGAATCAAGGGATAAAGATACTCATATAGAATGCATTATCAGTTAATAATTCATTCAAAATATCTCATTCATATCTTTAACACAATAATGGTCCATCAGACTAATTTTTTCCATCTGAATAGTCCTCCATGGGGATTTCAAATTTTTAGATTTTTAATTTATCATCCCTTAACTTGATCCACTGGACAAAAGTTAACAGTAGCAATCTGCCAGCACAATCCACTAATCTCATAGTGATTGGCTGAAGTCATTAATGTCATTCCACAGTTAAGAACATCATCACAGGGACTCATCCCATTCATCCTCATTATGGTTTCGCTCAGCTTATTACATTTCAACCAATTTTCAGGGATCTTCATTTTTCAATCAGAATACAAATCAACTCATCAATTCTCAACCAGAATTTAAAAATCATATCAACCACATTTGAATTCATCATCTGGATAGCATTAATGCTTATAATTTCAAGTCTTAGATTTACTCGTATATACTGGGCACCAGCAGTAAAGAGCTGCAGTTATACCCTCGGTATATACGGGTAGTCATGGTTCTTGGAACTATAAGGTAAATACCATCATGTCTAGGCCTCAAGCAAGTCAGGGATTCCATACAATTGCGGTATTTCTATCTGAAGACCCAATTACCAATTTACAAATTTCAGTTTGAATATCAACTTGTATGAATTTTATCACACAATTACAACCTTTTAGTGCTTCTTGATAAATTTTTGACATATTTGGCTTCTCGATTGATCCTCATTAGCCAAATAGCTCTGATACCAACTATAAGATCCCTGTCCCCATCGTGCAATAAATTGAGGGGGTGCTAGCAGCAGAAGTAGCACTTCTTGCACAGGGCAAGGTCCCACACCCGGGGCCTCGCCCACCACACGGATATCCGAACAAGAGACTAATCCATCGGTTTTTCCAAAACCGAACCCGCAAAACTTCCTTTACCCGGAAAGCACGGGCGATTCCACCAGGATAACTTTTCCCTAACATAGTCAAAAGCCTTAACTAACTGAGCTCATTTGACCGAACCTGTAAGTCCCATAGTCAGATTAGGGAAAAAGGTTGTACTTGGATCATAGAGACCAACGCTTTTTTCCTCATTGAGAGGCACAACCGTGCCATAGAACAATTTTTTGTCCGGAATTTACTTCATCTATGGAACTAAACAGTCCAGCCTAACCCCATCCAGTCCCATGGGTTAACCGCCCAACCACTGTAGTGATGGGATCCAATTAGGAATGGGTACGTCTTTTCTCTGAGCGTCTTGGTCTGAGCACATTTTTCTGAGCATGGCCTATATTGTAATTTCGTAGACAATTTTATCATAACATCACACACCATTTAGTCATAAAACTACCCCAAGAAGATACTATATACATTTCTACCCCACAAAGATGCCGCTAACATCACACACCCTTTAGTCATAAAACTACCCTACAAAGATGCTATATACATTTAATTACATTTCTTTCCAATAGTATTTAGGGCTTATAAGATCCCTTTATTCACAATGCTACTTTTCATGTCTACTTCATTTCAAGACCCTCCACCTACATCATCCATCATTCATACTATCATGATAGATAGTGATGATGAAATGATTACAAGTCACATGGTGAAGAATTTAGGGTGCAAATTTGCATGCATCTATGCCGAAACATTTATTAGTTGCAAGGAGATACTTCAAGATTCAATTCACCATGATGATCATTTGTACACAACTCATAGTTTTGACATGCAAACCTTAATTAAGATATGACATGATTATCACATCTCTAGCAAATAGAAAACGTTTTATGAAACCAACATGCTCAAAATTGAATATGCGATACTGAGATTAATATTCATGGTGGGTACTCACATGATGTACTAATAGTTCTTCAATATGATTACTACATCTCTAGCAAATGAAATAGGTGCAAGACACCACAAAAGTTATACATGTTCAATACTAGGGCATCACAAGCAAAATGAATTGCTTGAAGGGAAAAACTCATGTCAAATCACTAGACTCAATCTTCTTTACTAACGTCATCCACATAGATATTGCGACGATGCCTTCTCTCTTTGATGGGGGCATTGAATGCAATGTCATTACACATCATCTCAGCCATAACACCTGCATAAGAAGGCAAAAAGCTAAAATAGATCAATCAATATCAATGCCTCATTGATAATAATATTCTCCAACAAATAGGTTTAAAAAGATAAAACACGAGAGTAACATACTTACTAGTCGTTTGGAAGATTAACAACCATTTCCACATCTTTGGAATCATTTAGAGTCCCATAGTTGCTTAACACATTTCCCTTTCCTTTCTGTCCATCCAAAAATGGTTGCAATATAGAATTGCAAATGTCAGGATCATTCTCAATAGATAAGCATGCTCTCCCAGAATGCACGCATGCTTTTTGCATAGAACCAATCCCAGCACCTAAGTCCACCACATGTCCAGAAATTGGACACAAGAACTCCAAGAAGTATAACATCATGCATGGAGCCTTCTCCAATGCACCTCTCCATGGAATACTCTCTCCATGTTTTATAGTCTGCTCACTTGTTGGTAAATAATGATGAAACAAACTACTTCCAAAAGCAATGCCCAATTTGGTACCAACCACGGAAGCATTTCCAGGATTACAAACACAAGACATACCAGCCCGATGTGAAGAAGGCATAAAACCACAACATCCACCTAAAGATAAGAAAAGAATTAAACATATACTTAGTACAAGCCATTTCATTATACAAGAGCATAAATTCTTTCAACAGGTCATTGTATGACAATTGTCTCACCTTATGATCAATATCACCAACTTTGATTGTGCAATATGCATCCAAGCATTGCATGTACATTCGACATGCAAACTCCAATCTACTGATCCTAGCATAATGCTCAACCAAATGAAGAACATGAGGAGCACACATAACTAGGATCCAGCCAGAATCTGAAACAACTGTGGCCGCTACTAGCAAGGAGTAGCGTACATGGTCCTCTATTAATAAATTCCAAGATGGAGATGTGGAATCCGCTACTAGCAAGGAGTAGCGTACATGGTCCTCTATTAATAAATTCCAAGATGGAGATGTGGAATCCTCTACTCCAAGAGCTTCTAGCTGTGTAGGCAGATCAATAATGACAAAATCTGCAGCCCAAGCAACACTCTTACCATTTCTTATTTTTCTTTCACCTCCAAGACCCACAAAGTATTCCTTCATGTCTATATAGGCTTGTGTGAAGTTTGAGACAGACAATTGCTTCCCAAACTCGACATAATCATAGCACCAAACCTTGCAATGTGAAGCATCACATGTGCCACTCTGATTCAAAGTTAGAGAGGTCAATGGAATGTACAAAAAGCGGATAGACCTATCTTTCCATTTACATCCTTTCAGAATGGGTGTAGACTGCAGTACTACCTGCACATCTGTACCCACACCACATATGTAAAGACACAAAGTGATAACAACATATGTTACACAAACAAATAACAGCTTGAAAAAAGATCAAGAGAACTTCATTATTAGTACCAGGATTTTTTGGTGGCCTACCACCCTTCTTTAGTTCCATACTTGAATCTTTGTCCTTTTTAGTCATCTTCTCAAGTGTTTTTTGAACCTCAATGACTGCATCATCCTCATGGACTGAATTTGAGCTTGATGAACCCATCTCTCCCTTTTTATGCTGTGTGTACAGCTCTACCTCCTCCTCGATGCAACATCCTTTTTTTATATCGAGCCACCACCACGGGCAGTTCTTTCTCTCCCACTCAGAGAGCACTTGCTTCCCTTCTTTTTCTATCATGTTTGGAGAGTACATACAGAATTTTAAGTCTTGAATTTTTGTCCATACTCGACATATGGACAACAATTTTTCAATCTTACCAACAGCTTTTAAGGATTGCAAGAATCTGCATACAATAAGAGTCTTAGTACAAAAGCGAAATACTTAAGGATGGATTTTTAATTGAAAAGGAAAAAACATGTATTGCTTACCTAAATACCAATCGTCGAGATGCCCTCGTCATCTCCATTTGTCCTGTTTTTGTTGCAGCTGTAGCAACAGTCATTGAATCCTTTAAATCTTCATAAAGTTCAAGTCTGTTCATTGCTTGTATTTCCCCAAAATACTCTCTCAACGTAGGATCTTGAGGAAGCACAAAGCTAGCTTGTTGACTAGCAACCAAGACCTGAGAGAGTAACCTCTCAGATTCACAAAGCAATTGATCCATCCATGCCTCTTTCGCCATCCACTTTATGAATTCTCTATCAGCTTTTGGCATCCCATAACTTGTTCTCAAATTTGAATCTGACCCTAAGATTCTGAGGGTTGCTAGTTGTGTCTCCTTTGAGACTTTTGCAATGGAGATGTTATACAACTTTTCCAATGTGACAATGGATGATTTATCATCAAATGGGAGGCTCCACAAGATATTAAACCAATCTTCACCATTTGTTGGTTTGACAATAGACAGAATCTACATATAAACAATACATGCAATCGTCACACTCAACTGTATTTTTTAATCATACAATACATGTATATCCCATACCTTGATCATTTTGTAAACAAACATCATATGACCAATCTCAAAAAACACTTGAACACTTTAAAAAGTCAACTTTATGTTAAGAATCATTAAATTAACCATACCTTGATCATTTTTTGACCATACTTGAGATTCACATCCTTTCGAATACTTTTAAGTGCTTTCTCCATATCAGCAACACTCAAATTTGGCTGAAGTTCCTTTAGCTTTGCCTCATAATCTTACTTGTATAGTGGCTAAAATATATTCCAAAGAGATGAATGAGTACAATGAATTAGTTAGTTCTAATTTAAAAGACATCCATGACAAATGGTATGAAACTTACTGCAAATACCATTCTCCCTAGCATCAGAGATGTCAAAGGATACCAAGTACTTGATCCTTTACTGCTTTCATTTGCCCTATGCTTTTCAAGTGTCTTTTTTTCTTCCTCAGAAAAAAGTGATAAGTACTCATTCTCATCACACGAACACATTGTCTTCGTGTTGTACAAATAATCCTTGAGATTTGTTTTAATAATTGCTGTTTCATTAAGGCTGAAAAATAAAAAATACATAGCTTCAAACATATTAAGAATTGTTCACAAAACCCTTAAAAGCTCGAAAAAAGGTAACACATATAAGCAAGAACTCGCACTTACAGATTGAACCTTTGAAGAGCAGCTATTAGCTTCATTTCTGGTTCTTTCTCTGGAGTAATAAAACTTGCTAAAACTCGAATATGCCATGCCTTTGATGTCTTGAATTTCTCCTCAATTAGAGACATCCATGTAACAGTACGGTGATTCCCCTCCCACACAAAAAACATCTTTCGAGACAAAAATGACCAATCAGCATCATCAACAATCTGTGCCTCAAATTCTGCATTTACATCCCTCCAACAAGAATCCCATGATTGTTCAATTTCATCTGTCACCTCTTGTGAAACACCATCCGAAAGTGTTGTAGATAAAATAAACATTCCTTTCTGCTGAATATATTTTTCTGCCTCTAGAGCTTGCTTTAGGCTATCCATATCAGTTCGTAGGCCTCTCACTCTTGTGTTTACAACACAACGACATAATGGGATCAAGGGAGCAATCTTTCCAGGATTGATTGCAAGAGATTCAATAACATCCTTCCCTTGGCCAATATCAAGTGCAGCAGGAAACTCTTGCTCAAACTCCTCATCCAGTTGTTTATCCTCTTTCTTTCTCTTCTTAGAAGATTCCTCCACAATTATAGTAGTGTCTTCAAAGTCTTCCATCTCCTTATCCTCTTCAACTTCAATTTCAACCTCTTTTTGAATCTCTAAATTTGGTGTAGATTCCACTTGCAAACTTCTCTTGCTACTTGTCCTTCCACCTCTCTTGCCTCCTCGTTCTCCTCTTCCACCTCTCCCCCTCCTCTCAGAAGTTCTTAATTTTACCATCCTGCCAATGTGACAAAGATGCATTTAAAAAAAGAAGTCATCGCATGGCATAGAATAGACTTACAAGGTCAATTAAGTCCCAGCATTACTTCAATAGCATACAAAGAAACCCCAAGAGGCTTCAAAATAGAAAATACCTGAACTTGATCGTGATGCTGCTAATTGAAGTTGCACTTGAGGATGAGATGATGGGGCTTGAGGAGACTAGCTGGACAACAAAAGCATACAAGAAAAAGTTATTAAGCATACAAGAGCAAGTTATTAACCTTAAAAGCAATCAATATCTCGAATATACTGTGTTGTGTCTCCTAAGGCCTCCTCGTCTCCTTGCCTTATTTTCATAATAGTGCATGTGTCTAAAAGGGAAGCGAAAAATCTCCAAGTACTATGCGTACATATGTCAATATCATGTGGTGTATAGGAAAACAACGTGATGTTCCCTTAAACCACATAGTGTATTTTGTTTATACAGCTTGGTATATATGTTCACTGTGCAATAATAATTTAGTCAACCAATTTGCAATGACTGACTAGAAAAGACATGTTTTTTTGCATTTTAAACATCTTTAATACCTCCCTAATATCATAAGGGAGATATTGGGGGAAAGCACAAAGAATCTTGATCATAAAACTCCTACTGAGTCTCTTCTACTACTCAAAATAGGGAACCAACAATCATAGAAGCCTTGAGAGGTATCGAACTTCAAAATATCCAAGTTGATGCTGCAAACATAGTATGCTGCTCTAGGTTATCATTTAATATTCTTCATTATCCTTCATGGCATAGATCCTTGCAATCATGGTGAAAACTCTATAATTCCATCCTATTATGCCATGTGCACCACATTGTTGGAGGTCGCGTATAAAGATATGCAAAACAAATTGAAAGAATCCATAATTAATGATCTAGCTTCAATAGCCAAGTTCCGACGTGTGCATACCTTTCATTGCTTGTGGTGGTGCGGACTTCAGACTTGCGTGGCCATGACACATGTTTGTGATTTCATGTAACCCCAAGCGCTACGTGTTTCAGGTTGAGACGCCGTCCACAGATGCAACGACCCCTTCTGTCAGCACCTCTCGACGTCGCGCCAAGCACATGGAGAGGAGTTCATGATGCACCGAACGGCCAGGGGAACGCCTGATCGGGAGGGAGGGAGGGAGAAAGGCAGAGCGAGGGCGAGGGAGGCAGAGCGGGAGGGAGGGAGGGAGGGAGCGGGAGCGAGGGAGGGAGGGAGCCGGAGCGAGGGAGGGAAAGCAGGAGCGAGCGAGGGCAAGGGAGCGGGAGCGAGCGAGGGCGAGGGAGGCAAAGTAGGAGCGAGGGAGGGAGGGAGCGGGAGGTAGAGCGGGAGCGAGGGAGGTAGAGCAGGAGCGAGGGAGAGCGAGGTAGAGCGAGGGAGAGCGAGGTAGAGCGAGAGAGGGAGAGTGAGCGAGGTAGAGCAGGAGCGAGGGAGAGCGAGAGGGAGAGCGGGAGGCAGAGCGAGATAGCGAGAGAGAGCGGGAGGCCAAAAGTTGATGATTGAAAACGAAAGGCCAAAATATTTGAAGATTGAAAACGAAAGGCCAAAATACCCCTTTCGTCGACGAAAGGGGTATTTTGGCTTGTCATTTTCATGAGCCCTTAAGAAAATTTAAAGGCCAATGAATTATGGATTGGATCGGCCATCGCCGCCTCTCGAGCTCTGCGGCACGCCGCCCTCGCCCTCGTGACTCGCGACCCACTCACACGCCGCCCCCCTTTCCCGCGCCCTCGTGTCTCTCTCTACTCTAGGCTCTCATGAAAATGAATGGCCAATAGACCCCTTTCATCGACGAAAGGGGTCTATTGGCTTTAATTTTAGACACCTTTCATTGTCGTTTTTATTATTTTAAATCATTATAATCAATGCGTTTATTTTATTCACCATGACGGGACGACATACTGGCTATAGAAATGCTACCAAACTATGATGTTAATAGGAACCATGACTTATAATGATTATCATACGAAATCGATTGCTAATGAGAATGCAGCTAAACATCATTACTGTGTGAGGTTGATAATTTTTCATAATTGTGAGGTTGATAATTTTACTATGTGAGGTCGACATACAATTAAATATCTTTTTGATTAATATTCAATTAATGATAGAGGCCAATAGACCCCTTTTGGAGAGAATAATTAAATATAGAGGCCAATAGACCCCTTTCGTCAACGAAAGGGGTCTATTAACCTCTATATTTAATTAATGGTTCATGAAAGATAGAGGCCCATAGACCCCTTTCGTCTCGACGAATGGTGTCTATTGGCCTCTACCTTTCATTAATAATTGATGAAAGATAGAGTCCAATAGACCCCTTTAATCGATGAAATAGTCTTTCGGCATATTTTTAACATCATAATTTATATTCAAAAGGTTAGAGATGTGCTAACCAACCATTTCTTGTTCGCCACAATTATAATTTATATCTATCTATCAACTTTAAAATACTTATATCAAATTGTCGGAATGAACATGTAGCAATAATGAAATGTTATTGCTAGCGAGAATTGCTTGCAATAACTCCCATACGTGTCAACGAAAGGTTGGGGATTAAAAGGTCTAAGAGTCCATGGTATTATAGTATTGTTGTTAACAAATGATGGCTAAAATTTACATCATGGTTCAGTACCATTGTCACACTTGTGCCGACTTTCACAAGACCTATCTTACAAAGTTGTGAGTATAAACAATGGGCAGTGTGTGCAAAGCATTTGTGAGCATTTTTTCTTGCGGCAAACTCTTGTTTCAAATGAGTTCTTGAAACAAACACTCTGCTCTTGATCTCACCCTTTGGACTTCATCTCATTGAGTTGTACAGCTCAACCATTCTGTTCTTATGGAATCTGTCACAATTCAGAATGAGGATAGATCTTTGCATATGTTTGTTCGCACTTCCATAGGTAGAGGAGTGTTGTCAGAGATGGTGCTTGCTAGCCATTTTCAATTCACACTTGGGTCCATATCTGTCCATCAGCACTTTGGTGATAATGGATTTGATTTGACAATGGAGCTGCAATACAAAGTCCATGACGATGGATACAAAATGTTTCACCTTGATGCGCAGTTGGTGATATTTTCACCGTGAAGGGAGAAAGATTCAAGCTTGATGACAATGAACTTCAGAAGACTCTAGTGCACGAAAACAAAAAAAGATTTCTACTCTGTTTGCAACAAAAATGATGAGGCAAGGAAACATGATTCAGCTAGCAAAATTGAGAATGACAAACAACATATTGTCATTGAGATTATTATGCAACTACCTATAAAGAACAGATTGTGTGAGGCCTATGAGAAGGTTGGAATGCACGTCACTGTGGATGAGTTGCCTTCTACTTATGATGGTGATGTTTTCTTTGAGCTACCAGTGTCTTCAATGAAACATCGCACAAAAGGTACGGAGTCAAAATTTGATGGTCATGTTTGGAGTGATCCTATTACAACAAATATAGTATTTCCTAGTGTGGTTCGTAGAAAGGAATGTGGAGGTCACCTCCGTTGTATAAATGCAACTTGTGGTTATAAAAAAAGAATTGGGATAGAGAATGAGACACAATGGGATGGGAGATTGATTAGAGTGGCCCCAGCAAATGTGTCAATTGAATCATATGGCTCCTTATCATGTATACATTGTGGTCGTCCACCAATTTGCTTGGAGAGATGTTACTGTGAAATGTTACTCTGCATGCCAGAATGTAGAGATGGTGTGAATCTTACGCGTGCAGTCATACACCATGGCCATCATAATCATCCCGTTGGAGATGGTGTGACTAGAAGAAAAAAGGATGCCATTAAAACCAAAGTTTCTGAAATGGTGAGGGCTGGTGGTGCTGTATGCCCTAAAGGGATACAAAATATAATTGTCCAAGACATTATTCTGGAAACTTTATTGTCTAAAAATGTGCAAGATGGGATTAAGATGTCGGATGTTTAGCTACAAGATTTGCTAAAACAATGTGAACCTTTGCTCGACAAAAGAAGGTAATTACCATAACATTTGTTATTGCATTGGTTTATTAAATTATGTTATCACAATGAATATTGATCAACTTTATGTCTATGTATAGATTATCAAGATGGATTGAGGAGGGTCGACGTGACTCTCGACCTGTGTCAGATGGGCTAGATGGAATTTTATACTTGAAAAGACATTGTAGATATAATTATTTCCAAAGTGTAGTGTTTCCTGGACAATTGCAACATAGTTCATTCATGTATTTAAAATGTCCACCCAAGGTTCTGGTTCATCAGGGGTTGATTTGGTAAATAAAATGAGACCTGGAGGAGAACTGGGTCATTGTTGGGTGTTGTTTGACTTTGTGAAGCGAATGAAAGATTAGACTACCATGGCTTGCCATGTGTATAATCCTTTTATCCAAGAGTTGCAAACAATTGCAACTTGTGACTTCAAGGTGGAAGATACTGACGCACAAATTCTATTTTGGGATACTCTCAACAAAGTAATGGTTTCAGAAGGGTTCATGGCAGATGAGGCCCAAGCCAACTGGAGAGCTGTACGTGCCACTTTCAATGGTGGCCCTGACAATATAATGGAAGGGAAAGAGCGTTCTTGCCTTTTCCATTGGGAGCAAAGTCTTCATTCCCATGCAAAGGCATGTATAAAAGTTGGGCATGTATAAAAGTTGGCAGCCAAGAGGAATTTAAAATCCGATGTAGACGCTGGAAGGATGCCTCTACAGAGCAAGCTGCAGAAGTCGAAATGAGAAGCCTAAGGGCATGGTGGAATGCAGGCCATGCAAGTGATTCAGACTTGCCACGGCTTGAAACTTGGTTTGCATGGTGGCATGCTAGGAGTTCCCATTGGGGCCACTACATTATAGAGGTTGGTTTTGTATTTCTCTTGAATTTTTTTTATCATGTTAATAATGTAATTTTTTTTGTATCTCTGCAGAGTATGTTAGATAACGAGAAGTACTTGATACCTCGAACAAATCTAGCAGAGTCTATTCATGGTAGTTGGAGGGCTGGATTGAACCATGTCAAATATGTTGGTCTCTACAATGCCTCTATTAGTGACCTCTCAAATGCAATTTTACAAAGCGCTAGATACACATCTTTTTTGAAGGGCCAGTTTATCGGAAGTGGGCCGAGTCTGGAGACCTTAAAAAAAAGATCTTCAAAATCTCGGATTGACATTAGTGCCAAAACAGTTGTTGATCTAACAAGTGATGTTGCAAAGGAAATGGGTGTTGCATCTGAAGTATGTTTTAATGATGGAGATGACAAGACTGTGCGGCGAAGGAAAAGGCCAAAGTCAATGCCTTCAAATATATGTGAGGATGATAGTCACCGCCTTGAGTACAGTTATGCAAATACGAAAAGATACTCCATGTCTTCAAAATCTAGTACTAAATTTGCAACAGAGAGTTTTGAGGATGATGATTCCAAGAGTGTACAAGAATATGAAGTGCATGATGCAAATTGGGCATTACGAAGAGTTCCTATAAAACAAGCCAAGTTCGTTGCTAGGCTTGGCTTGGACAAGGAGGAAAATGTAACAAGCTTGTCAATATAAAGGATCGTGAAAATCGACGTGGAGTTGTTGCACCATCATTCTTTGGGAGGATTCAAACACCAATTGGAGTGCGCTCCCAAATGATTTGGTTTTGTGGAAATGATGTAACCCACATGTGGAAGCCATCAACTAGCATTACAGGTATTCCAGGACCAGGAAGGTGGAAGGTTCAATCAGGAACATCCTTGACAAGTGTAGAGATTGCCAGGTTGACAAGCTCAGGGTTTGTCATATTAGGAGTGTCAACTCCGATGGTGGGTGCAAGTTGTGCTTCACCAATTCAAGCCCATGATGAAACAATAGTATTGCATGAAGATCGACCTCGGCGTCGAGATGGCAAAGCAATCAGATGGCGAAACAAAATCTCCAAAGAAATGGAAGATAGAATTCAGAGGTCATTGGTCATGAAATGCATTGTTAAGGATGCAACAGTCGTGAAGGCCATGGAGCATGCTGAGTTCATTGTTTCTACAGAAGGATCAATGCAAAAAGGTATTGAATACAAGATTGACATTTCTCCATTTCCTTCTTGCAATTGTGAAGACTTCATTGGACGATTCCGCAAATTGGATGCCTATATTCCATGCAAACATATTTATTACATCTTCCTTTCATACCTTGGATTGGATAGCAGAAATAATATGTTTGTTCACCAAGCCACCTTGAGTAAAAAAGAGATATTCCAGGCATTGTCCCGCATGCCTTGAGGTTTAGTTTTTGGAGACTGTACTTTCATGATGCTATTATAATAATCCTTTTTCCATAAGGATTTTGAACCACAAAAATGGTATTTTTTTGAAGACTGAACCTTCATGATGTTGAATACAAAATGAAAAGATATCTATAATAATCCTTTTTTCCATGAAGATTTTGAACCACAAGAACAATGTTTTTGGGGCCTTTTGCATTTATCCTTGTGTAAATTTTTGGTTTGTTTCTCTACTTGTTGATAATTGTGGCAAGACGCTTTGTAGGAAACTTATTTGAAATAACATGAACTCAACACATCTAGTAGCAAAATACCAAACTATGAGTGTAAAATATTGACTTAAAATTTGGCTATATTTGTTACATTTCCTTTTGTACCTTGGATTGGATATAAGAAATCCTTTTTTCCATGAGTAATTTGAACCACAAGGATAGTGTGCTAATTATTCTCCACTTGATAATTGTGGTAGGACATTTTGAAGGATGATTTTACATCACAAAAGTTTGAACATGTCTTCTATGTGATAAATCATGTCTTCATTTTCATTTGCATAGGTAGAAAACTTATTTGAAATAATGTGAGCATGTATTGGAATATACAACAAATAGCAAAATAGAAAATATTGTGAGTGTATTTGACTTAAAATTGGGCTATATTATTTACATATTAACTTATATGAATAGAAAAGATAATATTTTTGGTCACCAAGCTAACTTGAGTACAAAAGAGATCTTCACAGCATTATCTTGCATGCCTCAAGGCCTGGTTTTTGCAGATTGCACACCTTCATGATGTTGAACAAAATTTGAAAGGACTTATAATAATACTCTTTGTAGATTGCACACCTTCATGATGGGACACCTTGTAGGATGATTTTACAATCACAAAACTGGTTGTTGTGGTTTATTAGTTTACAAGGATAACCACTTCTTTTATTGAGCAATATGGACCCTTCATTTACAAAACGGTTTCATAATCATGGCCTCATTTCATGAACTTCAAGAGTTAGAAAACTTGTTTAGTCAGAAATGAGGATATCCATTTCTTTTCTTAAGCAATATGACCCCTTTATTCACAAAAGGGGTCCATACAATTGGATTGTTTTCATAAACTTTGACACAAAAAAAACTACATTCTGATCCAATTTGCTCAAATGCTCAGATGGTTTTGCTCAAAAATTAGAAATCCCCAACATAAAACTAGTCACACCACTTACACACCCAATATGAAATTGCCTTTTTCTCAGCATCAGCTATCTTTAAAACAATTCTTCCTTTAATGAAACCATTGTGTCATTGATCACAATCCTCAAAATCTCTGGTTGAATCCTTATTTCCAATCATTCCTTCATCGGTGTACTTATGGCATCATTGGCAACCAGAACGCTCACCACCTGTTCACATAGGGGCCTTTTCAATAGTTCCTAGCTCATAGTAGTAACCGGCAATATATTCACACATCCACATTCATACATCTATATCCACATCCACATCCATACATCCGTTTTCACATCCACATTCATATCCATACATCCATTTTCACATCCACATTCATACATCCATATCCACATCCACATTCATACATCCATATCCACATTCATACATCCACATCCACATTCATACATCTACATCCACATCCACATTCATACATCCACATCCACATCCACATCCATTTTCACATCCATTTCCACATCTACATTCACATCCATACATCCATTTTCACATCCACATTCATACATCCATATCCACATCCACATTCATACATCCATATCCACATTCATACATCCATATCCACATCCACATTCATACATCCATATCCACAACCACATTCATACATCCACATCCACATCATCTATTCATCCATCTACATCAATCCACATCATTCACACATCAAACCACATCATCCATACATAAATCTATATTAACCTACATCATTCACACATCAAACCACATCATCCATTCACATCCGATTCACATGCCGTCATTCCTTTACATCCCTTATCATTCATTCATATCACGATTCACATGCCTTCACATCCTATACCATTCATTCACATCCTAATTCACAGGACATCACATCCATTCATCCATTTTCATTTATCTGATTCATATCACTTCCATCCATCCATTTACATTTATCTAATTCCCATCACATCTATTTATCGAATGTAAGAGAATTCTAATTTTTTGATACAGAGATTCTTTACGCATCTAATTAGGCATAAAGACAACTTTAGTAGGAATAACACTTTTATAAAAATCCTTTTATGCATCTTTTTAGGCATAAATTTAATTTTAAGGAAAATAACACTTTCAAATTAAAAAAAAAACTTTTATGCATTTTACTATGCATAAATTCCATTTTAATGAGAATAACACTTTTAAAATAAAAATAAATCTTTTATGCATTTTACTATGCATAAATTGCATTTTAATGAGAATAACACTTTCAAAATAAAAATAAATCTTTTATGCATAAATTCAATTTCAATGAAAATAATACTTTTGAAATAAAAAAAATATTTTATGCATCTTTCTATGCATAAAATCAAAACTGATGAAAATAACTCTTTTGAATTAAAAATAAAATTCTTTATGCATTTATTTATGCATAAAATCAAAATTGATGAAAATAACTCTTTTGAAATAAAAATAACTCTTTTGAAATAAAAATAGATTTCTTTATGCATCTTTCTATTCATAAAATCAAAATTGATGAGAATAACACTTTTGAATTAAAATAAATTCTTTATGCATCTTTCCATGCATAAATCCAATATAGTAGGGATTACACTTTTAGAATAAAAGAATTTCTCTTATGCGTCTAATTTATGCATAAAATGCATTTATGATGAAAATCACACTTTTAAAATAAATAAAATATTTTATGCATATGTTTATGCATACAAATCATTTATGATGAAAATAACTCTTTTAATATAAAAGAATTTCTTTTATGCATCCATTTATGCATAAAAATCAATTATGATGAAAATCACACTTTTAATATAAAATTTTCTTTTATGCATATGTTTATGCATACAATCATTTATGATGAAAATCGCTCTTTTAATATAAAAGAATTTCTTTTATGCATCCATTTGTGCATAAAAATCATTTATGATGAAAATCACACTTTTAATATAAAAATTATCGTTTATGCATATGTTTATGCATACAATCATTTATGATGAAAATCACTCTTTTAATATAAAAGAATTTCTTTTATGCATCCATTTAAGCATAAAATCATTTATGATGAATATAACACTTTTATAATCAAATTAACAATTTCAATATGCTTCCTTCTATGCATAGAATTTAATTCTTAAAAAAGTAACACTTTTTTAACAAAATATTTTTAGTATGCATTTTTCTATACCTAGGATGAAAAATAACACTTAAAGAATACATATACGATGGGAATTACTCTTTTTGAAAAAAGTAAAAGTTATTTTACACAATTTTAGAAAATTTTGCCATAACCTCCTTTGTATGGCTGACCATTTTTTAATTTTTAACTCTCTAAAATTAATTAGAATTTCACCAAGAGTATTTAAATCATTCTAATGTAAACATTTTCTACTTATTTAAGAGAAACATTATGAAAAACTTGATTTTATCCATTAATGATTCATCTAGGATAAAGAATGGTTGGATTTACTAAACAAGAGAGGGGAATGCCTTTTTTCAATGGGGCATAACATCATATTCATTTTAGAGGAGACAAAAATCATAAAAACCATAAAATGAAATAAAAAAGAGAAGAATCTCTAACTTACAAGCAAAATTTGAGAGCTTTCCTTTGGCTTGATGGTTTGAGGGATTTACTCTTGTTTGAAACAAGAGTGACCACCAATCTTTAGAAGAGGAAAAGGTCAAAAACTAATGAATTATGAGTAAATTCATAGTTTTTGGCTCTTGGGGGAAGCAAGGTAACAGTGCAAAAAACACTATTAAGCTTCAACAAAGGGGGAGACTTCTTTGACCGTTTTTGGGTCAGTTTAGTCCACTTTTTGGATCTAGTTGAAACAGGAGAGAGGAGAGATAAAAATACCTCATTATTTTAGAGTTTAAAACTCTTCATCTTATGTGAGCATTTACTCATTTTTGGGGGATTTTCCTTTTATTCTTCTATTTATCTCCTCCTTACATTTGGATGAATCTTATTGGTCCATAGGAACCTTAATTTAAAATTTCAAAAAAATCTTGACCCCTAGGATAAGGCCTCTTGAACAGATTATACTTGATTTCTAATGCACCTTCTGAAAATCTTTTTGAACTTCTATTTTGGGAAAACTTATTTAAATACAAAGCGATATTTTTCCATCTAAAAATATCCAAAATCTGAATAACCTCTCTCTAGAATATTTTCTCTCTCTAGGCCAAAACAGGTAGAAACAAGATCTTTTATATTTCTGAAGAGGGATTTGATTACAGGGGAATATACTGGACATCCTGAGAGGCTAGGGAGGAATCTTACATTCTACTCCACTTTAAAAACGTGAGATGTCCTCATCTCGCAGGTGGAGTATGATCTCTTTCATCATCATCTTCTTCTTCTTTAATCACTTCTAGTGTTACTGCCTTGGAAGTGGACGGCCGATTTGGGAACAACTCTCTTTGACTTCCCCTATTCTGAGGTGGAGGTCTTGCATTACTTTGGATTGAAACTGCAGGTTGGATAGAGGGTTTACCTCTGGGATTTCCCTGCTTTTAGCAGATAGAATCCTGATTACTCTGGACGGAAGGCTCGACGGAGGGGGCTGGAGTCTGGAATCTTGATCCCTGATTTTCCTGCCCTGAAAACGTTGATCCAAAAGGAGTTGGGCAATCCATGCTGCGATGTCCAAACCCTTGATAGTTATAGCATTTCACTCTCTTGTTCAAGGGTGAAACTTCTGAAGTTGAAATCCAAGGGATTCAGTTTTGGGAAAAGAACATTTCTTCTATTCTGGAACTTCCCATATCTCAGGTTTGACCCTGATATCTATTAGGTGGAGGAAGGTTGGAATCATCTTCGGGGAATAAAAACCTTTTGAAAGGTGATGGTGCCTTTGACATCAAAGGCTTTGGCAAAATCCTTTGCTATCCAAACTGCTTCGCCCATGGAAACTGGCTTGGCATTCTTCACCAGGATATTTAAAGGTTCGTTCAGCCCCCGAATGAACCTGGCCCATCAGTTGTTCTTCATTGAGCGGAGGCGAGTATCTGAGGAGGAGGGCGAATGCTTGGTGATATACTTCAATAGTTTTACTCCCCTGGGTTAACTCTAAGAATTCGTTCATCTTTGTTTCTAAAAAGCTAGGAGGACAGAACCTCGTCCTTAGGTAAATTTTGAGATCAGTCCAGGTTTGGGTATTTCTGTCGAGACGGTTTGTCTCACAGTGGTTTCTCCATGCCACTCTAGCTGTCTCCACTATCTTCAGCCTTGCAAGAGCCATTTTGCTCTTCTCATTGTACCCAGTGACATCGAAGTATTCTTCCATTGATTCGATCCACTTCTCCACATCCTCGCCCAAGTTTTCCCCTTCACCCTTGAAAGGTCCAGGCTACGAACTATGAAGAGTTTTACGAACATCTAGGTCGAGCTCTTCTTTATCGAGTTGAGGGTTAACATTTCTACCACGACGACCTCGATCCATGTTCCTATCAATACGAAAATTCTTGTTAAGTCTCTTTATTTATGATTCAATCCGATTTTTGATTCAACTGTTTCCGGGGTTCTCTAAATAGGTCGTCTCCCTACAGAATCAAAGGATAAAGATACTCACATAGAATGCATTATCAGTTAATAATTCATTCAGAATATCTCATTTATATCTTTAACACAATAATGGTCCATCAGACTAATTTTTTCCATTTGAAAAGTCCATGGGGATTTCAAATTTTTAGATTTTTAATTTATCATTCCTTAACTTGATCCATTGGACAAAAGTTAACAGTAGCAATCTGCCAGCACAATCCACTAATCTCATAGTGATTGGCTGAAGTCAATAACATCATTCTAGTTAAGAACATCATCACAAGGACTCGTCCCATTCATTCTCATTGCGGTTTTGCTCAGCTTATTACATTTCAACCAATTTTCAGGGATCATCATTTTTCAATCAGAATCCAAATCAACTCATCAATTCTCAACTAGAATTTAAAAATCATATCAACCACATTCAAACTCATCATCTGGATAGCATTAATGCTTATAATTTCAAGTCTTAGATTTACTCGTATATACTGCCAATAAAGAGCTGCAGTTATACCCTCGGTATATATGGGTAGTCATGGTTCTTGGAACTATAAGGTAAATACCATCATGTCTAGGCCTCAAGCAAGTCAGGGATTCATACGGGTAGTCATGGTTCTTGGAACTATAAGGTAAATACCATCATGTCTAGGCCTCAAGCAAGTCAGGGATTCCATACAATTGCGGTATTTCCATCTGAAGACCCAATTACCAATTTACGAATTTTAGTTTGAATATCAACTTGTATGAATTTTATCACACAATTACAACCTTTTAGTGCTTCTTGATAAATTTTTGACATATATTGGCTTCTCGGTTGATCCTCATTAGCCAAATAGCTCTGATACCAACTGTAAGATCCCTGTTCCCACCGCGCAATAAATTGAGGGGTGCTAGCAGTGGAAGTAGCACTTCTTGCACAGGGCAGGGTCCCACACTCGGGGCCTCGCCCACGGATATCTGGACAAGAGACTAATCCATCGGTTTTTTCAAAACCGAACCCGCAAAAACTTCCTTTGCACGGAAAGCACTGGCGATTCCACCAGGATAACTCCCATAGTCAGATCAGGGGAAAAGGCTATACTTGGATCATAGACGCTTTTTTTCTCATTGAGAGGCACAACCGTTGATTCTTTTCCATAGAATATTTTTTTGTCCGAAATTTACTTCATCTATCGAACTAAACAGAAATTGAGTCTCGATTTACGAATCCATCAGTCCAGCCTAACCCCATCCATTCCCATGGGTTAGCCAACCGCCCAACCACTGTAGTGATAGGATCCAATTAGGAATTTGGTTAGGGTTTGTCCAGGGAAAAGAGTTCCCAGGTCCCCTAGCCAGATGTTCATACAAACATAAAACTAGTCACACCACTTACACACCCAATATGAAATTGCCTTTTTCTCATCATCAGCTATCTTTAAAACAATCCTTTAATGAAACCATTGTGTCACTGATCACAATCCTCAAAATCTCTGGTTGAATCCTTATTTCCAATCATTCCTTCATCGGTGTACTTATGGCATCATTGGCAAACCAGAACGCTCACCACTTGTTCACATAGGGGCCTTTTCAATAGTTCCTAGCTCATAGTAGTAACCAGCAATATATTCACATAACAAAATAGAATCTCCATGGAAGATCAGCAAGATCAACCAACGGATCCATATAAAAGAGTCATGGACTTATCTGTTGAGGACCAGCAAGGTCAATCAACCAAATCCATGCTCGGTTTCAGAAAACAACTCTTACTTCTTGATTCAATATCTTCCATGAGGCACGTGTGGGTATCTTCGGCGACCCAGAGCCCAAGCACCGTATGGTCAGCACCCTCTAGGATCCTTCGCAAGTCACCTAGCACTTCACTCATAGGCCGCTTCTTCCTTGGTCCCTCATCCACTGTACCGAAAGCTCACCATTTAAATCAAACCGAGGCTAGTCAAGACCTCGGCCAACCATGCTACGCGAGACGTCCTCCGTTGACTCTCCGTCTCAGCTATTGCAACTTTATCAGTTAGGTCTCCACGACCTTAATCACAAGACGGTCAAAATGCTTCCCCACCATTCTTGACATAAAACAGTCATTTACAAACAGGTCACAAATACAGTTTCTATAATGAACTCTCGTCTTTCCACATTATCTCTCATCAGTCCACATTCCATTCATATGTGTACTCATTGTCATCCAATCACATCATTTTCCATCTCATCAATTCACATCACATATCATTTGTTCACATCCCAATTCACATGTCATCACATCTCATCCATTCACTCATATCAACATCACATCATTTCACATACACATTCGCATTTATTATTCTATATACACATCCACATTCGTACATCCACATCCATACATCCACTTCCACATCCGCATTCAAACCGCATTCAAACATACACATCCATATCCACATCCACATCCACATCCATACACCCATTTTCACATCCACATCCACATCCACATCCATAAATCCATTTTCACATCCACATTCATACGTCCATATCCACATCCACATCCATACATCCGTTTCCACATCCACATTCACATCCATACATCCATTTTCACATCCACATTCACATCCAACAATGATTTTATATTCACGTGATCACAAATTTTTTTTTGTTGATAACATGTGTTAACATGTTATTAACATGTTAACATGTTCCCAAAAAAGCCGGTGGGAAGCTCCCTGATAACCGGATAAAATCCCGCCAGGCTTTTACAATACCCGGCAGTCCCGACGGGCTATATTTTCTATATATATGGGCCCGGGGGGCCCTTTGGGAGTTCATTGCTGACAGTATACACAGGTAATGAGAATTGTGTTTGTGTGTGTGTGTGTGGGTGTGTGTTCGTGCGGGCAGCCGCCCATTGTCGCAATGCGCGATAGGATGTGGGTGGTCCACCACACGAGGAGTGTGTGTGTGGGTGTGTGTTCGTGCGGGCAGCCGCCCATTGTCGTAATGCGCGGCAGGATGTGGGTGGTCCGCCACACGAGGGGTGTGTGTGTAAGGCCATTCTTCGAAATGGTGCTTACCCTGGGGCACTTAGTCGGTAACGCGGCTGGTCTGTGTCCTATGGTAAGTATGGCACGCCATAGCGGCACGCCATAGCGGTACTAGTCGCGGTAACGCGGCAAGCATAGTATCGTTATGGAAATGTCACCTTCCCTTCCCTTCCCTTTGTCAAATGCGGGCATATGGTCGATAACGCGGCCAGTGTATGTCTGTATCCTATTCGTATTCCCATAGAATCGGGCGGCATTTTGTCGTTAACGCAGCAAGTTGGTGTCGTCCGCTAGTGCATATATTGTTTTTTGCATATTGCGGCATTTGATCGTTAACGCGGTCGAAAAAATGTCATAAATTTGCTTGTATATTATGGCAAGTGATCGTTAACGTGGTCAAAAAAATGTCGTAAATTTGCTTGATTTGACTTGTATTGTTTTTATTGTGTGTGATCCATGCGATACTTGGTTGCTAACGCGGCATGAGTATTTCATGGATCACAGTTTACATCATATTGTCTTTACGTTTTATTTCATAATATTGTAACTCGAAAAAATGAATATCTCTCTCTCTCTTCCTGCCCCCCTGTCTCTCTCACGATACACTTCACAACTCTTTCTCGCTCTCTCTCTCTCATGATACACTTCACAACACGATAGATGTGTAGACGAGGATTTCTTTTTTTTCTCTTAAAATATACATAATTCTTAATAATTTCTTTTTTCTCCCTCTATTTACTTTAAAAATAAAACAGTACATTATTTTCCTCTTTAAGAACTCACAAAAATATTGAAAATGTCATCTAATGTTTCTTCTCTCTATCTGTCACAACTCTCTCTCTTCCTCTCCTCTCTCTCTCTCTCTCTCTCTCTCTCATGATACACTTCACAATTCTCTCTCTCTCTCTCTCTCTCTCTCTCATGATACACTTCACAACTCTCTCTCTCTCATGATACACTTCACAACTCTCTCTCTCTATCACGATAGGTGTGTAGATGAGGAGTGCTTTAGGAATACAAAACATTATTTTTCTCTCTTTAGGAACTCACAAAACTATTAAAAATGTCATCTAATGTCCCCTCTCTCTCTATCTGTCACACCTCTCTCTCTTCCTCCCCCCTCTCTCTCTCTCTCTCTCTCTCTCTCTCTCATAATACACTTCACAACTCTCTCTCTCTCTCTGTCACGATAGGTGTGTAGATGAGGAGTGCAACATGTATACACTTGATAAGTAATAATGCACTTGTTGCGGTTGTCTCACGTTCGATAATGTATTGCATGATGTTGAGTTCAATAATATTGTTTGATATTCCATTTTTGTTTGATCATTGATAAGTAATGATACACTTGTTGCTGTTCTCTCACGTTTAATGATGTATTGGATGATGTTGATTTTAGTAAAATTATTTGATATTCTGTTTTTGTTTGAACATTGATAAGTAATGATACACTTGTTGCTTTTCTCTCACGTTTGCTTGATGTTGATTTTAGTAATGTTGTTTAATATTCTGTTTTTGTTGTGTTTAGTGATATTTGCTAGATTTACGAAGATGACCAACATGCTTTCCCCTGAAGAGCGTAAAATCGTTCTACGAGCAATTCGCATTGAAGCAGTCATCACAGTGTCACAATGTGCAGATGACGTCGTCAAAAAGATCAATGAGTCTGAGATACTCATGCGAGATCTACTAGAGCAGATATGGAAAAATGCACAGCGCCGACTTCGAAGCGGAGGCAATGCTGAGTTGCTTGATAGACAAAAGATAGCAGATTTCAACCATCAACATATAACACGAACCATTTTGGGGAGCATGCGTGTAGCATGCAATGATCTTAGAGATGCTGCCCCGCCTGAAGCTAATATGCATCGTCTACAGTTATGGGACGCTGTATGGAGCGAGCAAAGAGCCAAGAGCAAGCGCATGAAGGCGCTGGATGCAGAGTCACTCCCCAAAAGAGTGCGCATTGCCCAGGACGTCGCTGCAACCTCTAGCTAGGCAGATGCACAATAGGCTCTGGTGTTTTTGGCACAGTAAAAGAGTATATAGTTAAAGGTATATCATTTTTACCGGAGCACATTACTTTTTGCGGAAAGCACTACAAAGGAGAAGGCAGTGCCAAGTTCGAGAGCTTCCAGGCAGAGCAGGGCATGCAGGTTCTACACCCATCAATTGTCAGGTGTATTGCCTTCACAAAAGAATCTCCTTGGATCACTATTTTCCCATACTATAATGGCGGCTCGCTTGGTGATACTCTTCTGAAGGTCCCCTTCAGATTCAGTGAGTTCACCAGAGCAATTTTTCGTTTGGATCGAGGATGGAGACAACCCCCGCCCGATAATATTCCTTTAAGTCATCTAGAACTTTCTAAAATAAAACAAATAGTAATAACCATGCCACATATTATGCATGCCCTGGTGGAAGGCCTAGCGGCAGCACATTTGGCAAGAATTGTACATACCGACCTACATCCATTCAATGTAGTGTTGGATTTTACAAAAGAGTTGAAGCCACGCGTAGGTATTATCGATTGGGGGTTACTGCTGAGAGCGCCCAAAAAACGGGTGTCTCTCAATTTTGAAGCAGACAAGAACCCTGAGAAGGTGTTACAGGCGGTCTCCTATGCAGATAGAGAGCGAAATAAACGACCGTGGATAGCCCTGGAACTTTATGATCCGTTTTTGGCAGATGCATACACTCCTGCATCTGATGTTTTTGCTTTAGGGTATTTATTACAAACTTTATATGACTTTTGGCAGAAAGTACAAGAGTTGTGGATGGACAATAGTTCCTATGACAAAATTACCATGGATACTATTATTTATAGAGTCAAAAATTGGATGTGTTTGCCTAATCGCGAGACGAGCGAAAATCTGTTTTGCAAGTAGTGGAATTTTTTAGATCACTAAATATTGACCCAACGAGGGCACAACGTCCTCTTGTAGAGCTATCGGTGTCATTCACCCCAATTTTGTAATGATACAGTATCAGGAGATTAAGTTTCAAGAATGGCACTTTGTTTCTCTCTTCAAAATTTGATATGTGCCCATTGTTTGAAATATTATCTCATTGAGTCTTTGCAATATCTCTCTCCTCTTGTGGTGTTTAAGTTTATGTTTTCTCTTCAAAATTTGATGTGCGCGCATTGTTTTAAGTATTTTTTGAGCCAGTGGTTTCTCATTAAGTCTTTGCAATACATATCTCCTTTCCTGGTGTTAAACTTTAAGTTTTTGAGGGTAATGGTCAATTTATCTTACGTTGATCTTTACAGTTCATTAAAATCCTAAAGTCATTTACGTTCATGCAGATATGGCAGAAGCGCAAGCAAACGAGCATCAAGAGTTAGCCAAGAAGGCATATGAGCGAAAGAAGGCCCTTGCACATGGCTTGACAGCCCGCGAAGCTACGAGAACAGCATGCAGGTTGTCGAAATGGACAAATCCTATATGCCCAATGGAAAGACATAAACAAACGCATAACCACAGAGATGATAAAGGAAATATGGCCATGTCCAGATGGCGAGATTAAGAAGGGAAGATGGAAGGTTTCGCGTTGCACTCACAATGATATCAAAATTAATGCCGAGCGCATTTTCTTGGAGGTGTACGGTCGTCCTCTCCATAACGCCGACACTCCACTCTATTTTGCTAAGATGCTATATGCACAATTTATCCTAGAAACTCCAGTGGACTTCGCCTCCAGAGAGGCCACTATCAACACCCACGACATACGTGAAGAGACAGTGACATTCACAAGGGAGGAACTTACTCTCATGGTGGAGGGCGATGGATTGGAGTTAAACAAGGTCAAAGAAAGCTTAGGGGCATAGCTAGCAGAGAAGGAGAAAGAAGCTGAGCGATTATCTCAAGCGTCAACTCCTCCCCCGGCCAATAGAGGGATTCAAGAGCAGCTCACAAAGATCAGCCAAGATGTACAGACCATCTCTTCATGTATTGCTCCTGTGCGCCAAGGAAACCACATCTCTCATTTTTGTTGAAATATACAAGTGAATAGGGTGTGTGCGGGAACAAGCCCTTGGTTAGAGGCTGTAAAAGAGGAGATGTAATTGTGAAAGAACTTGTGAAAAGGTGAGAAGAATCTACTGGGAGAGAATAAAGGGTAGCATGAGAGAATTTAGGAGTGTGGAGTTATTCTGGGAGATATTCAGGGAAAAGAGAAGAGGTGGAGAGAATCAAGCAAGAGGTGGAGATATTCTGGGAGTGAATCATGGAGAAATCAATGGGATTTGATGCTTGATGTAAACTCTATAAATTGAGGCATAGCCCTAATGAGAATTTGCTGGTTTTTGAGTATCCATGCCTACATTAATCTATTTGCTAATTATTCACTAATTACGTCTTAATCATTTGCTAATCACTTTGTTAATGATGTTGATTCTAGTGTTTGATCCACCATAGCTCATCATTTTGCTCAAATTTCAACATGGTATTAGAGCCATGCCTAGAATCCATCAGGTTTATGAGCCCATTAGTTAATTAATCTAGATCAGTAGATAATTAGCAAAAAATCAATTTTTAAGCTAGTTTTTCACTTCCCCCTTCACCCCCAGCCAGTGGAGGATCTCTAGCACCTTGTACACTTCCCCCTTCACCCCCAGCCAGTGGAGGATCTCTAGCACCTTGTACACTCTAAATTAGGGCACAAGTTTCTAGCATATGGTAGCTAACATCTTTGGCTACAAGCACATCGAAACGGCGTAGCAAACCGCGAAGTAAATCAGGAGAAATCGACGATTCTGCAGGCGCATTTTTTTCTGAGGAAAATGAACATTGTAGCTACATCAAATCAAATTGCTTCAATTCCTCTTAGCCCCGGGGGTTTTCAAGCATGCTCTACAAGCTGGTGAAGACAGAATTCAATTTCATCAAGTCTACAGTGAGATCCAAGCTCTTCATCAAATCTGCAGGTGACTTTGGTAAAACAGAGATTAAGCTTTCAATATTTGGTCAAATCTTGTGTTTCTTGGCTTAATCCTCTACTAGACTCATTGCTATTGATTCCTTTGAAAGCATTTGAGCTCATTTAAAGTGGAAGGCACCAGATCTGGACTCCCCGCATACTCTCTTTTACTCCATCTGGGCATATCTTCTTCATACTCTTCGCTTTCAATGTCTCGCAAGATCTTTTCATTGCAATACATGTAAACAAGTTTATCTGCTCGATCTGCAAGAAGTCGATTGCGAATAGTACCATGAATATATTTGTGCATGCTCCAGTTTCTTTCTGAAGAGCACTGACTTAGAACCTTCATCGGTCGCAAGGTTGCGCAATAAAGCATAATGCTCACCACCATTCATCATCCACCACTTCCATGCAAGTTGCTCTTTAGCCATTTGTTGAACAAGGGAGTTGGAAAATAAACCCTCTTTCAATCGAAATGAGGTCATCTCCTTTATGCACTTTACACGATCATCAACATTATTATAGAAAGTGTTTTACCACTTTATAAAAATCTTACACCACCTCAACGTTGGACATCAAATCCATATTCCAATATTCAAGATCTAACATGTAAGCAGCACTGTGTAGTGGTGAATGCGCTCCAATCCATCTAGCATGAAAGTACTTCAATAGGACTTTTCTTTGTCTACTGGAGAATGGTACACGCTATTGCTTTTCCACCACTGAATGCTCTAATTTCTCAGGATACTCCAAACTCCGCTGGACAGTCCACCATTCCATCCATGCTTTCCCGAGATTAGGCGCTCTTTGATCAAGACTTCGTACGGCATACATAATAGGCATCATTACATGGTATGCATCCATCACACTGTTCCACCAACTTCTTCTCGTAAGCGCTGCCTTCAAGACTTTGATTTTCTCTTTCACTTTTTCAAGTTGAGTGCTCTCCCAGTCATGAAATGCCATGCATGTAAATGTTTCGCAAACTGCATCTTTATTTCGAAGAAGAGACTCAAAAGTGTAAAAGTGAGTGCAAAACCTAGTCTCCGCTGGAAGCTTTAACATAACTGACATACGAGGTCGAAAAATATCTAACACTCTCTGTCTCTTGAGCATGAATCTCACAAGCTGGCGTGAGCAGTGTCGACGATTGAGGCAAACCATTTGGTATCATCACTTTTATACCAATCTTTTAATACAAGATTCAAACTATGAGTATTACAGCCTACCGGAAAAACATGTGGATATTGTCGCTGTAGGATTTTGGAAGCATTCTTGCAATTGTTTGCATTGTCCATGACGATTTGGACTACATTTTTGGCACACCCACTTCCTCTATCACAGAGCCAATGACTTGAGCAATGTAGCCCCCAGTTTTGATTGAACCAGCAGAATCCACGGCATGGATGAAAGTCTCACCTCTAGGTGAAATAACCATTATATTAATTAATGGGTTTCTTTGTACATTAGACCATCCATCACTTACTATACTACATCTAGAAAGCTCTATATTGCTAAGAATTATTCTTTGTATACGTTCTTTTACTTACGCATAACATTTCTCTAATAGATCATTTCGCATAGCATGGTACGTAGGCGGTGAAAACCCTGGTCCAAACTCACCAATTTTCTTCCATGCTCTCTTCTAATGCTCACTGTCCACCATCATCATAGCACTCCTAGAAAAGTAAATCGCTTCAGCAAGGGCGAGTTGTGCATCATCGAGCCGACCTTGACGTAGGCTTTCTTGCAATGAAGTTTGACGCATGGGTATATTTCCTATGTCAAAGTTCCACTTGCAGGAAGATGCACTGGGTAGATTACTTTTTGGTTGCACATTGACGTTCAGAGTACAAGCAGGCAATGTAGCGGGAGTTTGATGATTAGAATAACAATGTTCTTGCTGCCTTGATACATTAACGGTAGGAGTGTCATGTTTTCTTGAATCTTTCTTTTGAATTTCTTCTCTTATGAGTTTGGCCACTACAGGTGCAGAGGGGTGGGCACATGACTTTTTCTTCAGTCCGCCTAAAAAGTGTTCTCTTAGTCGAGGCGCCCCACCTGATTTTACTCCATGGCATAGCTTACACTCCCAATCTATGATCGATCACCAATGTTAATTGCATATTGCCACTCTATCCCAGGTGCCTTTTGTTTCCTACTATTTGGAATTTGGACTCTATTGGAGGTATCACTAGATCCAACATTGTCCTCCATCTCAACAAATAACCTATTCAACCAAGCATATAACAATGAATACACAAATGAAAAAACAACAAAGTCACTCACGTATTACAAAACATACATTAGCAGACAAACTACTTTGAAACTATCTTGACAAATACAAAAGATCATCACATAACACAAAACTACTTCGAAACTATCTTGCAAGGTCACTACAAAACTACTTCGAAACTATCATGCACATTGCACCCCCAATGAAGGATGCCTTTTGTACCCAATTAAGGATACTTTACACAATCAAAGATCTATGCTTGCCCAATACTCTAGTGTAGGACAATAGACCTTCTCTAACATTCACAAAGAAAATCAAAGATCTATGCTTGCCCAATACTCTAGTATAGGACAATAGACCCTTGTCTACTCTAAACTATATCAACCAATACAAGCCCCTAAGCAGGACTCTTGGCTCCATCAAACCATTCATAAAGCAGAATGAGGTAGATTACCTACGTAGCTCAAATGCAAAGCTGAATGACTCCAAATTTGTCCCTAAATCTCCGCAAGTATTAGCTACGAACCACACCCTGCCCCCAATTCAAAGAACTAAGGAGGAGTGGCTCAATAGCCTTAGGAGTGCCTACAAGGAAAGACGACAGTCCCTAAGATAAGGACATTCTTCCCAAGAGGACACTTCTAGCAACTCGAGAGCTCTACAAGTACTTTGAGGAGAGATATCACGCCCCCAAAACAAGGACTATCTCCCCAAAAGTTCCACGATGGATGTCCAGGCAGTGGTTATAAACAGAATAGAACCCCGCCGGTGTTCTTTGGTTTTCCCGGCGGGCCCGCCGGGATATCTGCTTATCTCGGTGGGCCCGCCGGGAAAACAAGAAGCCCGGAGGTGTTACGGGACTAGTGGGTTCTGGCAGGTCATTGCTCAGGTCATGTGAATATACAATGTGATCACAAGTTTTAATATGTTAACAACAGGTTTTGTTAATGTGATCATGAAATTGTGAAGACATTAATGAAATCCCTGACATCCATACATCCATTTTCACATCCACATTCATACATCCATATCCACATTCACATTCATACATCCACATCCACATTCATACATCCATATCCACATCCACATTCATACATCCACATCCACATTCAAACATCCACATCCATTTTCACATCCATTTTCACATCCACATTCACATCCATACATCCATTTTCACATCTACATTCATACATCCATATCCACATCCACATTCATACATCCATATCCATAACCACATTCATACATCCACATCCACATCATCCATTCATCCATCTACATCAACCCACATCATTCACACATCAAACCACATCATCCATACATCAATCTACATTAACCTACATCATTCACACATTAAACCACATCATCCATACATCAATCTACATTAACCTACATCATTCACACATCAAACCACATCATCCATTCACATCCGATCATTCATTCACATCCCTTATCAATTCATTCATATCACGATTCACATTCCTTCACACATCCTATACCGTTCATTCACATCCTAATTTATAGGACATCACATCCATTCATCCATTTTGATTTATGTGATTCATATCACTTCCATCCATCCATTTACATTTATCTAATTCCCATCACATCTATTTATAGAATGTAAGAGAATTCTAAATTTTTGATATAAAGATTCTTTACGCATCTAATTAGGCATAAAGACGACTTTAGTAGGAATAACACTTTTATAAAAATCCTTTTATGCATCTATGTAGGCATAAATTCAATTTTAAGGAAAATAACACTTTCAAATTTTAAAAAAAAACTTTTATACATTTTACTATGCATAAATTCCATTTTAATGAGAATAACACTTTCAAAATAAAAATAAATCTTTTATGCATTTTACTATGCATAAATTTCATTTTAATGAGTATAACACTTTCAAAATAAAAATAAATCTCTTATGCATCTATCTATGCATAAATTCAATTTCAATGAAAATAATACTTTCAAAATAAAAATAAATCTTTTATGCATCTTTCTATGCATAAAATCAAAATTGATGAAAATAACTCTTTTGAATTAAAAATAAAATTCTTTATGCATTTATTTATGCATAAAATCAAAATTGATGAAAATAACTCTTTTGAAATAAAAATAGATTTCTTTATGCATCTTTCTATGCATAAAATCAAAATTGATGAGAATAACACTTTTGGATTAAAATAAATTCTTTATGCATCTTTCCATGCATAAATCCAATTTAGTAGGAATTACACTTTTAGAATAAAAGAATTTCTCTTATGCATCTAATTTATGCATAAATCCATTTATGATAAAAATCACACTTTTAATATAAAAAAATCTTTTATGCATATGTTTATGCATACAAATCATTTATGATGAAAATCACTCTTTTAATATAAAAGAAATGCTTTTATGCATAAAAATCATTTATGAATAAAATCACACTTTTAATATAAAAATTATCTTTTATGCATATGTTTATGCATACAATCATTTATGATAAAAATCTTTCTTTTAATATAAAAGAATTTCTTTTATGCATAAAAACCATTTATGATGAAAATCACACTTTTAATATAAAAATTATCTTTTATGCATATGTTTATGCATACAATCATTTATGATGAAAATCACTCTTTTAATATAAAAGAATTTCTTTTATGCATCCATTTATGCATAACATCATTTATGATGAATATAACACTTTTATAATCAAATTAACAATTTCAATATGCTTCCTTCTATGCATAGAATTTAATTCTAAAAAAAGTAACACTTTTTTAACAAAATATTTTTAGTATGCATTTTTTTATACCTAGGATGAAAAATAACACTTTAAGAATACATATACGATGGGAATTACTCTTTTTGAAAAAAGTAAAAGTTATTTTACACAATTTTAGAAAATTTTGCCATAACCTCCTTTGTATGGCTGACCATTTTTCAATTTTTAACTCTCTAAAATTAATTAGAATTTCACCAAGAGTATTTAAATCATTCTAATGTAAACATTTTCTACTTATTTAAGAGAAATATTATGAAAAACTTGATTTTATCCATTAATCATTCATCTAGGATAAAGAATGGTTGGATTTACTAAAGAAGAGAGGGGAATGCCTTTTTTCAATGAGGCATAACGTCATATTCATTTTCGAGAAGACAAAAATCATAAAAACCATAAAATGAAATAGAAAAGAGAAGAATCTCCAACTTACAAGGAGAATTTGAGAGCTTTCCTTTGGCTTGATGGTTTGAGGGATCTACTCTTGTTTGATGGCTTGATGGTTTGAGGGATCTACTCTTGTTTGAAATAAGAGTGGCCCCACCAATCTTTAGAAGATGGAAAGTCAAAAACTAATGAATTATGAGTAAATTCACAGTTTTTGGCTCTTGGGGGAAGTAGGGTAACAGTGCAAAAAACACTATTAAGCTTCAACAAAGGGGAAGAATTCTATTTATAGGAAAAAGTGAGCCTCTAACCAAGCAAACTAATTCTAGAATTTTTCAAATCAGTTTGGTCAATTTTTGACCATTTTTGGGTCAGTTTAGTCCACTTTTTGGATCTAGTTGAAATAGGAGAGAGGAGAGATAAAAATATCTCATTATTTGGGAGTTTAAAACTCTCCCACACACGTGAAATATGCGCCTCCTTTATGAGGGGAATTCCCCCATACTGAGGTGTCAAAAATGCATCATTTCTTTAAATATCTCTCTTTTTTAACTATTAACCTTGTCCTTAGTCAACTCTTCATCTTATGTGAGTATTTACTCATTTTTGGGGGATTTTCCTTTTATTCTTCCATTTATCTCCTCCTTACATTTGGATGAATCTTATTGGTCCATAGGAACCTTAATTTAAAATTTTAAAAAAATCTTGACCCCTAGGATAAGGCCTCTTGAACAGATTATACTTGATTTCTAATGCACCTTTTGAAAATCTTTTAAGCTTCTATTTTGGGGGAACTTATTTAAATACAAAGAGATATTTTTCCATCCAAAAGTATCCAAAATCTGAATAATCTCTCTCTAGAATATTTTCTCTCTCTAGGCCAGGTAGAAACAAGATCTTTTATATTTCTGAAGAGGGATTTGATTACAAGGGAATACACTGGACATCCTGAGAGGCTGGGGAGGAATCTTACACTTTGTGTTAGTACTATTCTAGTACTCTGTATTAGTACTATGTTAATCTTATTTTAGTAGTATTGTAACACTCTATGTATGTACTAATAAGTACTAAAGATTAGTATTCTATGTTAGTATTGTCTGTGTTACTACTCTTCTATTTTAGTACTTTTCTATATTACTACTATGTTAACATTCCTCCTTTGTATTAGCAGTATGACAATACTCCCTGATATGATTAGTACTATGTAAGTCTTCTATTAGTGTTATTCTAGTACTATGTGTTAATACTAATTAGGTTAGTATTCTATGTTAGTATTGTCTGTGTTACTACTTTTCTATTGTAGTACTCTTCTATGTTAGTCCTATGTCACAACTGTTTTTGTCTGTACTATATCAATACTTGGCCTTAATATTAACTAGTACTATGTGATGGTGGTATCTATTAGTACATTCGATGTTAGTATTAATTACTATTGAATTTTAGTATTCTATGTTAGAATTACCATGCATTCCTTCATCATTGGTTTTATATGCATCTTAACCATTTCTTCTATTTATTATAAGAAGCAAGGTTGTGTACTAGATGGGTTTTTAGCAAAGGTTTTTGGCAAACTAACTCTATATGAGTAATATATTTTATATATTTTGTACCAATTTTATGTTGCGCTATCATGTGCATTATGAAACCATGGAAAATTTCGACCCTTTTAATGTAAAGATTCTTGGTTTGAGTCAGTTAGAAATTTAAGTGTTTTGAAATTATAAGTGTGGGTCTAGGGCATTGCTTGATGCTCAAGAGGGGAGTTCCTTCACTTCCATGACATAGACACGCTCAAAAGTGTGTGTGTGTGTGTGTGTGTGTGTGTGTGTGTGTGTGTGTGTGTGTGTGTGTGATGAATTGTTGGGCATGGGTCCTACGGAATGGCATGAGGCTAGAGCATTTATACTTTGGTTTAACAATTTTGGATAACTATTATGTCTGTATTTTTCTTTATCATTGTTGTTTTGTCATATAGATATCCTCATGAAGGTCACCATGGAAGAACGTTGTCTTAACATCCATTTGGACAAGTTCCATGTCCTCTTTGGCAACCAACCCAAGAACACACCACAGGGTAGTCATCTCTTAACAAAAATAGATCTCATCAAAGTCAATACCTTGCTATTGCTTAAAGCCTTTAGCAATGAGTCTTGCTTTGTACTTTGGTTTGCCATCATTAGGTGTAACCTTCGTCTTGTAGACCCATTTGCATGGTAATGCCTGCTTATCCTTAGGAAACTTTGCCAAATCCCAGGTCTCATTCTTCTTAAGCAGCGAGTCCATTTTCGATTGCATAGCTCTCTCCCACTTCTTTTTATCATCCATTTACATGGCCTCTTTATAGCAAGAGGGCTCTCCCATAATCTGTCAACATGACATAATCAAGAGATGAAACATAATGATCAGGAGGATGTGAAATGTGTGTAGACACTAATACGTATATCATTCCATTCTTTCACTAGACATGTGATCCCATCAAGTGTAACACAATCACTCACACTAGTATCAATATCACTTGCTTGAATGCACAAAAAGTAGCATCGGACGTCTCTTGCCACATGACACAAAAAAGAAGAGGTTGTACTCGTGGACATATGAGTTATACACCAATCTAACACTTACTGTGCATGTCAAAAATGCTCACTATCATGTCACAATTGTTGATGCTTGAGGACACATTTGATGCAAGCTACTACAACATCATATTTGCCCTTTCCATGGCTTATCTCAAAGAAGCTCCATAAAACCTATACACCTGTGTGACAATGCCATGTGGAGAGCCAATGAAACTATTGGCCATTTTGAATTGTATGGTATGATAGAAATGTAACAACTGGCCGATTCAAAAAAGGAGACCTGGTGCTCTTGTACACACTTAAGAAGCATAAGAGAAAGCTCAAGAAACATGGCCTAGGACCGTTTGTGATTAATGAGCTTACTCCAAGTGGTGCAGTGCGTTTAGAGACACTAGAAGGTGAGCAAATGCCTAACTTCATTAATGGAAGTCGTCTCAAGAAATACAATGAACCATTAACTGAAGCCATGCTTCAACAGATGCATGCTGCACAAACACGGAAAGAAGCACTTGACCTACTTAAACGTCAGGCGCTCAAGAGGAGGCTAAAGCTAGAGTTGCAAAAGCCAAGGAGCGTCGCAAAGCTTCTATGTTGGCCATACAATTGGCTACTGATGAACCATATGTCGATCCATTCAATATTCAAGTGTGCCTTCATCTTCATGAGACTACGAAGATGAGACTACCTACTTTGTCTCTGCCTTAATTGACTCTGGTGCAGATTATAATGTTCTCTCGTTTGACACATGGATAGCCTTGGGTCAACCACCACTTGTGCAAATTCTTGTGGACCTAAGAAGCTTCTCAGGAGAAGATAACCCTATAGAGGGAAAATGTGTCATTATGATGACCATTCAGGATCACCAGATGTCAGTGCCCTTTTATGTGGCACGTAAGTCCAAGGCAGTAGTAGAGGTTGTTCTCGGTAGGTTAAGTGCTACCAATTGCTCATTAGATTGGAAGAATAGACAATACAAGTTGCAAATTGATTCTGATTACATCTTGGGATCTACTACTCCACGAGCTTTATCGTGTCAAAGGGGTAATGTTTCTACCTTACACAACCCACTCTCAAAATCTGCTCTTGAAGCTCCAAAACAAATGATGTGGATAATTGATGAGTACTCAAGTGAGGGCCATGGCGTGGCATGTTCCAACTACTCTAGTTGCTACTCAAAGAAGGCCAGGCAAGAAGGAATTATCAATTTGGCTACCCAAAGATGCGTACAAACTTGTACCATCTAGTCCAGTTGCTAAGCCTCTTAAGAAGCACATCATTTCCAAGCCTAAACCTCGAATTGTTACTCGATGGGTCCCAAAACATGTTCTTAAAGCACAAGGCTATTATGAGGGTGCAACAGCAATTTGGCTTCCAAAATGCCATGCTTTGCTAGGGGTAAAAGAGTGTTTCAGAAAGATTCCAAAAGCCACCCTTGATTTTCCATATCAGTGGGTGCAAAAGAAATCAACACAAACTATTCAAGATAGGATAGGTGGCTGTGATAGCACCTACAAATCTACTTGTGTTGATCTTCCTAAAACATGTATTGAAACACCAGTTGTCCCAATTTCTCCTTATTACCCAATTCCACCATCAACATGTGTACCTAAGACAAGTCCAAATGAGTCTCATTTGAGCATAGATTCTAGCATTTCAGTGCCTAAATCCTCTTATCTTGCTCAAATTCCAAGACAATTGCTAAAATCCCCACCTAAGAAGGACATACCAAAAACTAAAGATAAGGCATTAACACTACAATTGAAGCTCTTTGGTAGATCAATGTTTGAATAATGTAGTTCCTTATGCCTTTAGAAGATGTGTTCTTTCTGAGATAATCTTGTTTTTGATTGGAATTGTAATGATGGATATGAGTGTTCTAAATTTCATTGTTCTACGTCCAGATAACTCCTGATGGATATTTGGCGAGATACATGTCCACCATGCATTGACCCTGATAGTACTCGACCTGATCATCGCGGGGGTTATAGTGCTCCTCTGTTTCAAACACATTCTAGGTACTTTTATGCTCCCTTAGGTGAAAATTGCTGTGGGCATCACTTTGTCACGTTATTCTATCAATAGCATCACCCATTTCCACATTGTCAAGAGTGTGCACGGCTCGTATTAGGAGAAGCTTCACATATTTGTTGGATATGCCGCTCTTACTTTAGACGATATGGCACGGGCTTAATGAAGCAAATTGTGGGAATTACACCCCAACGCCATAATCTTCTTAATGTGAGAATACCAGAGAGAGGACCAAATCAACGTAGATTACCTGAGGAGGTTCAAGCACAACAATGGAGGGATACAAGCTTAAATGACTTGCAACCACCAATCTTGCAAGCCCTCCTTCCCTAAGCCTCAACATGTCAATATTGGATCAATATGAGTACCTATATTGCGCAGTTCCAAAATCGAAATTGTCTCCTTAACCTTCCCATAGAACCAATGTCATATTTTAGTGAGGAAGCACTCCTTCCTCTACCACCTTCTCCAGAGGCCGGTTTTTGTGAGGGGTTGTCTCTGCATCCTGAGGAAATTGATACCATCTTTCCAGCAGACGAGGACACGGATCCACCACCAGCGCAAGGGTAAGCTCAGTGACTCCACAATAAGATCGACAAGCCAGGGCACTTTTCTCCCATTGGGTTTTTCCCCTCGGCTATATTCGCGGTGATTGGCACCAATGGCAAATTTTTTTCTTTTCTTTTCTTTTCTTGTTTGTTAGTAAAAATTTTGCAAGGATCTCCGCTAAAAAAAGAGCATCAAACACGCCCCAATAGTCCACCTACCGTGTACACAAATTAGGAAGGGGGGAGACATGCTACGCCTACAAAGATCAAGGAGGAGCAATCTGCACAAAATCAGCAATGCATCAATGCAAACGAACAACATCAACAGGGCACTACAACAGGTGTATTCAAATCTTAATCTTTATTTCTTTAAGTGCTTTTATCTTTTGAATATATGGTTTGCATGTTCACACAATGTTGGGTGGTTTAAGTTTTTGATTAGTTGTTAAAATATGGTGAGTGAATTCTAGACTCTTAGAAGACTTAGTAAAAGATATTTCTATCTAAAGACAGTGTAGGATATATACCAATGGAATATGCCAAGTTCTTATGCTTTCAAGGTATATTAGTTATCCCTAGTGGTAGCTACCTCTTAGATATGAGCTAGGTGCTAGGATTAATTAAAAAAAATTATGAAAATATACCATAAAATATATATATATATATATATATATACAAAGTAAATTGAGACATGATGTGTCTACAGCCATGTGGAATGCTTGGTAGGACTTGGGATTGTCTTAGCACCTTGGGGCCGATGCCTTGGTTTCCATGGGGTGAACACTGATGTCTAAAAGCTTCAGAAAAAGACCTTTGAGGAATCTATCGCCTTGATAGATGTTGGTAGGACTCTGGGGTACACTATGGGCCCTCGAGACCGATGCCCTCATCTTCAAGGGGTACTCCTTATGTCATAAAAGAAAGAAAAAGGGTCTGTTGCCCTTGAGATACTTAGCAGCTTTTAGATTCTCTTGGCGGAGGTCTCTTGGCCATTGCTTGGGTCTCTTGGCCATTGCTTGGGTCTCTTTGGGATGGAACCTTAATCTTTATCACCTTCTACACACACATCAAAAAAAAAAAAAAAAAGAGAGTTCCAATCACCTTTGCTCATATTTAGGAGTAGGTTTGCCACTTAGGAATAACTTAAATACTTGTAGGACATTGAGACTGAGATCATAACCGGCAGTGTACAAAGCACACTTGCCTTTGCATAGCACTATCTACCACTTAAGTCTCACTTTGACTAGTCTTTACTCACCTATTTTAGTACTCATTAAAACTTTAATCAACCTTGCACTTGTATGCTCACGTGTGAAATTATCATTGCTTTTCTTTTCTTTTCTTTTCTTTTTTTTCAATAAAAGACTTTACTTGTATCCATTGTTTTTTTTTGTTGCAGCTCTTGCTACTACCACGCTCGAGGACATGCGCAAAATAGGAAGGGGAGAGTGTTGCACACGAATGAAGATCAATACAAGGATGCAACAAAAAAGACACTTAGGGCTCTTGAAAAGAGTTCCAAGTTGTAGATGAATGTGGGAGAGGGCTTGACAATAATCCCACATGGGAACTTTTGGGAGTTCTAGAGTTTTTGTATAAAAGGTGGCCCATTTGAGAGCTATAGAGGACTCTTTGGTCATTTGGTTGAGAGGCTCATAGAGAGAGCTTGCTCCATAGCTCCTTCTCATGTGCTCTCCCAAGGCTCTCCATCTCCATTCTTGCTTCAATCTTGTACTCTCTATTCTCTACATTTTCAATGATATGAGGTTATGGTCTACACACTTGCTAATCTAGATTTCTTAATGATGTTATCATGCTAAAATCTGATTTGTAGAGTGCATGTGATGAAGCTTGTGCATGAAATGATGTGTAGTTGAGGCTTGTGTGATAGCTCTTTGCATGTTAGATTCTTTGCATAAGTTGCATTTTTATGCTTAAGTGTAGCCTAATCTTGATGCTTTGATTATGTTAGATTGATTGCTTGAGTGTTGAAGAAGGATTGAGTAGGACTAGAAGTCATTAGTGTGTGGTTAACTAATCTTCTCCCATTCGGGATAGCCTCTATGCGCTAACCGGGTTGCATTCACGGATTGACAAAGTGTGTGGGTTGGAGTGTAGCCTCCGCTATGCTATGATGTCCCAAACAGGGCCAATCTCCATCATGTGCTTCTCAATAATGACATTCCCATCACTCTCCTAATTGCACTCATAATAGGCAAAGATCTCTTTCCAATGATGGGTCCTCCTCATCCAAAAAAAGAAGAAGAAAAAGGTCATTTTTATCAAACAAAGAGGACAATCTCCTTTCCCTTCACCATGCACTTCCTACATGCTTGAAAGAGAGCTCGCAAGCTTCAAAAGTTCAAAGTGGGTGGAAAGAGTGTGACTTTTCTTACATTTTGATGATATGTATGGCAATAGGGATAAAGTGTAAGGTAGCTCACCAATGTGTGAATCCCTACATTCACCTTCACTCTGTCTATCCCTAATCACTCACCCCTGTTAGCATGAGCATCTCCAAGACTAAGATTACCTCATGTTTAGTTGATCACAAGCTCATAGACATAATACATAGACATGGGTGACCTGCTAATAGTTGTTTTCTTATATTCACTAAGCTCACTCTCAAAACAAGGGTGTTCACAAAATATATCTAAACTTCTATTCGTGCTAGGAATGCCCTTATGTACATGGCTACTAACACTCCCACCAGTGGGTACTCCTAGAACATTATTGCACCACTAATAACTCTTATGGTGATAGTGATATGTAAATTCTCTTCATCTACTCTCTTTAGTTATTCATAAGTAAGGCCCTCAGGGTGGTTCCCGCATCAATAGTAGGATTGCTATCATGGAGTACTTCCTAACCAATCAAGCCAAGGATGATGTGCTCATGACATGGCATGATCTCAAACTTGAAAAGGGAGAGATTATGAAACATTATGTAGACAAGTTTTGGTATTTTCATGTCAAAGCCAATGTCTTTGAGAAGATAAACTTTTTTGAGTAAAATTAGCAGTACGTGGCTAGGCTTAATGAAGATGTGCATTGATATGTTCATGCACAAAAGCCAAAAACCATCTCCAAAGTCATCTATCACTCATTGGTGGGCAACAAGATTTTACCTCTCAACAAAGTGACTATCAAGTTATATGAGAAGGGTAAAAAGACTCCCAACAATGAGTGGCCTCTTCATGACTCCAAAAGGGCAACATAAAGAAGAAAGAGAAAGGGATGTATAAGGGGCAAAACAAGCTCTCACTTGAAGAGTCTAAAAAGTACAAGATGGAGAACTGGTGCTTCAAGTGTGGAAAGCAAGGACACTCTTATCATGCTTGTCCAACAAAGGCTACCAAGAAGTGCCCTCCTCAAGCTTCACAAGTAAATTTCCCATCAACCATGCAAAAAGAGGCTAATCAACTATGCTATGCATGAGGGAAATTTAGGGATCAAGATGCCTTCATACTCTTTAATCCTAGCTCTTCCCATAATTTGATTTCAATTGAGCTAACCCAAAAATTGGGCATCATGATTCAAGAAATGGGACTTGCATTCGATGCTGATAGAGCCTTTAAAGGGCAAAAGGTCTTTGTCATGCCATTGATAGGGAAGCATAGGCTGCTACATATCCAAGGCTATGTTGATCAAGAGGAGTTTTATGTATCTCCTTTGATGCATGAGGATGTTATCTTAGGGGCACCATGGTTTCATTGCATGGCCATAAACTCACTTATCCTAATAGAGTTATCACTTTTTGTCATAGAGGTAAAGTTATTAGTATTATCACTAAGAAGAAGGGAAGAACCATATATGCTTTGTATCTAGTGATGTTATACAAAAGTCAATTCTTGTCTTTTTGTGTATATGGTTTTTGTCAAAGACTCTCGTTCCCCTCATGATACACTCTCTCATATTTTTAATACTAATATGAGCCTTAATGAGATGAAATGAATTATATGTCTTTCCTTCAAGCATATAGTGATTGTTTTTTAGACTCTATCCCTATTGAATTACATCCTTCATGAGGAGAGGATGACCATAGGATTGAATTAGTACAAGATAGTGCACCCCCTAATAAGCCAACAAGGAGAGGATGTCTCTCATACACAACAAGAAGAGATACTCTCTCAAGTGAATGAGCTTCTTGAGAAGGGGATGGTATACGAACTAGTTCATCTCCCTTTTACTCACCTATGTTATTAGTGCAAAAGAAGGATGGGCCATATCACATGTGCAAGGACTATCGTATGCTAAACAAGAACATAATCAAGAATCAATTTCTAGTCCCTCGTATAAAGGAAATTTTTGATAGGCTACAAGGTTCATCTTACTTTCATACGATAGACCTTAAAAGTGGTTATCATCAAATAAGGATAGCACTTCATGACATACATAAGACTACTTTCCGTATGCAATTTGGCTTGTATGAGTACATGATGATGCCCTTTGGCCTTACCAATGCTCAAGAAACCTTTAATAAGTTGATGGAAAGATTATTTAGGAAGCACAGAGGGCATACACTAGAGTGTTCTTCGATGATATTTAGGAAGCAGAGGGCATACACTAGAGTGTTCTTCAATGACATTTAGGAAGCATAGGGCATACACTAGAGTGTACTTTGATGATATTATCATCTACTCCAAAAAAATGGAAGAACACAAAGAGCACTTAAAGGCAATTTTTGAAGAATTGCTAATAGACTTTATGTAAATGGGAAAAAAATTGAGTTCTTCCTTAATGAGCTAAGGTGCCTTGGTCATAATATCTCTAAGGGGGGTATCCAAAGAACCTTCATGAGTTAAGAAGCTTTATTGGCATGTGCTCCTATTACATATGCTTTATTTCCAAGTTCTCTATAATAGCAGGCCCACTCCATGATTTGATAAAGAAAAAGATCAAATTTCAATAAAACATGAAAGAAGAAAATGATTTTAAAGAGCTCAAGAAAAGACTTATGAATGAAAACACTTTTGGTATTGCTTGATTTTAATAAGCCTTTCAAAGCTCATTGTGTGATGCTTGTGGTGATAGCAGTGGGGCTATTCGTTCTCAAGAAGGACATCCTATTGCTTATGAAAGTAGAAGGTTGAGCTCACAAGAACAAGTACTAGAAATCTATGAGAAAGAACTGCTTGCAGTTATCCATGCTCTAGATTCTTGGAAGCATTACTTGTTGCATACAACCTTCATAATATGTATAGATCACCAAAGCATTAAATACTTTCTTATGC
Organism: Cibotium barometz; assembly: GCF_041138505.1. Taxonomy (NCBI): domain Eukaryota; kingdom Viridiplantae; phylum Streptophyta; class Polypodiopsida; order Cyatheales; family Cibotiaceae; genus Cibotium; species Cibotium barometz. The sequence continues at coordinate 42,498,185 of NC_141081.1, read as the reverse complement.
AATCCAAGCTTTCTAACAAGCAAAAGAGATGGGCTAATTTTCTCTCTCAATTTCATTTTCACATAGCCCACATCCCTAGAAAGTGAAATGTGGTTTGCAGATGCACTCTCATGAAGGCCTAGAGTAAATGCTATCTTTACAACATATAATCATGATCTTACAAGCATATAATCATGATCTTACAAGCATGACAAGTATGCAAAAGATGAAGACTATATTATTTGCTGTGCATAATCTTATGATCATGGATTGGGCTCACAGGACCTTTATGTTGTATCATGCATACATTTTTTTTGGCTCATGAGAGTTCCAATTTGTATCATTAGAGTGCTTAGGGTTTTTTGGCCATATTAGGGTTTCTATCATGTGGATATGGTAGAATGGGTAAACCTAGTAGCCGTTACCCTTAAGAAGGATGGAAAATTGAGTTTTTTTGTAGATTTTAAGCCACTAATTGCAGCCATGAAAAGGGATCCTTACCCTTTGCCTTTTGTAGATGACATATGGGTGGAGACAATAACACGTTATGAGAGATATAGCGTATGTGATAGTTTCTTAGGTTATTTTCAGCTTTCAATGGCTCTAGAAGGTCAAAAGAAGACCACTTTCATCACACCTTAGGGCTATTTTGTTATAGTTTTCTTCCTTTTAGACTCATAAATGGTGGTGCTTGGTATCAAAAGTTCTCTCCTTATCTTGTTTGTGAAGGACTTTATGGATGACTTTTGTACCTATAGCTTAAGGTTGGATCATTCTTCAAAGTTGGAAACGGTCTTCAAATGGTATGATGAGTGTGGAGATCAGTCAAATCCAAAGAAGTGTCATTTTGTTCAACCTTTATGTTCCAAGTGACAGCAAAGAACAAAAAGAATTGAGAAAAACTATGCATCAAAAGTTTAATAGCATAAAACAACAACTTATTGCAAAATTGATGCAGCATGACCCATTGCAAAACTAGTAATACATCATAATGTACAAAACACAAACAATTCAAACTGATATACATTGCAAGTGCCAAGGACACAAGGCAAATTTAGGACAACTGAAGCAAGGCAACAACACATTGCAAGGATTTAAAAGATATAATGTGCCACTTCATATTACAACACATGTCGCAGGGCCATTCACAAAAACATAAAATCAATAACTGTGACAAGAGCACACTATGCATTGCACAAATCAAAATATTATGCATAAAAACACTATATTATCCAGTAAAAATGATAATACTTCTGAAAAATATAATGTAGTAAAACTCACATAAGATTTCCTCGGTAATGACAAGTCCATAACAAAACTAATGTGGCAAAATGCAATGATTCATAAAAAACTATAGGTATCAGAACATGGCCAATGTGCAACTCATAAACTATACAGCATATATGAGAGGCCCAACAATAGGCAAAGGAGTGTCAATAATGGAGCACTCTGTGGTCATGATCAAGCGAATGCGAGACTTTATAATAGAAAAAGCATGATGCAAAAACTCATTGTATTTTCTAGTGTAAGCCATATTCATGCCCATGTCTTAAACTTGAAAAAAAAAACTTCCATAGACTCAGTTCCTCATCTAGAGAGCCATACTTTAGACAAAACAAGCCACTTGATTTCTTATCAATCTAGTTACACTACTTAATTACATTCTTAGATCTTATTTATCTAGATATTTTTACCAATAGTTTCATCTCCTAGAATTTACAATCGAGGAATTTTCCAATCATGGTCGATAGGTTACATTTCTTGTAAATACATCCACTTGCTATATGAGCTAGGTCACAAAATTTTTCAAAAAAAACTATTGGAAAACCAATCTTAGTTGTCTGCCTCATTATCTTGTTGGTGTAAGGCAAGACGAATTCCTCTCCTGCACCACCATGAGTAGCATCTTGGACACATGGGAGGGAGTTTTCCCATTGGTATAGCTCTGTGGCAGCAAATTTCTTCCCCCTAGGGACCTCAAATGGGGTTGCAAGAAAAGGTCCTCCTAATGGGGGAAAATTTTGGCCATATGGTAAAATCTTACTTCAAATGAGGCTTCAATATGAATGCCCATATGTTACGAAGAATAGTTAAGAACCATGTTTGCCATGTCATCAAACCTCATGCCACCATTGCATTATTTCCATGATATTTGGCCATGTAATAATTCATCTAATGATATTTGGGCTTGGAGATGTTTCAATCCTATGGTCAAATCCTATTTGAAAGGAGTTTTGGTCATGTGATGTTATAATATATAATGAAGGGTCCTAAAAGTAACATAAGTTTTTGCCACCATGGATTTTTTTTCCAAAGATGTTGCCATGTAAACAATTTATATCTAGTGAGATTTGGGAATCGGATGGGTTTGGCCATATAGTAAAATCTTATTTTAAATGAGGTTTCAATATGAATTCCCATATGTTATGAAGAATAGTTAAGAACCATGTTTGCCATGTCATCAAATGATAAACAATAGTTGTATAGAACGTCAAGTATATCATTTGACGTTCACATTAGCCAAATTATTCCCATGTGGTCAAATGTCTTAGGTAAAGTGTTCATAAGTAAAACATTTGACCATGTGGCCAAATCCCATGAGATAGTATATTTTTTTGAGGTTTACACCCTATCTATGTTAGAAACTACTACATACCTACACAAACTATGTGTCTACTATCATATCATATAAAACATTTGACCATATGGCAACTATATTGAATGTTCATACGTAAAATATTTGACCATGTGGCCAAATCCCATGGGATAGTATATTTTTTTGAAGCTTACATCCTATCTATGTCTAGATACTACTACGTGTCTAGACAAACTATATGTCTACTACCATTTCATATAAAACATTTGACTATATGGCAAAAATAGAACATAGAATTTTTTTTGATTGAGCTATGAAAATTTAGAACATTACACAATGAAAACTACATTGAATGTTCATAAGTTAAATATTTGACCATGTGGTCAAATCCCATGATGAGTCTTATTTTAATACCACCATATCATATAAGACATTTGACCATATGGCAAATACATCACATAGAACTTCTTTTGATTGCACTAAAAAAATTAGAAAGTTACATAGTGAAAACTACATTGAATGCTCATAAGTAAAACATTTGACCATATGGCAAAATCTTATGATAAATCTCGTTTTAATATACCTAGGAAAGGGAGAGCCATTCTGGAGCTTTAGTTGCCAATCACCAATACCCACGATCTCACAAGCATGATCAAACAAGGCCCTTGCGAGACTCATCATATTATGAAGCAAACCTTTCTTGATGAGGAGTCAGATGGAAGGATGCACCTAAATCAGATGGAAGGATGCACCTAAATCAATGATCCAATCTTTCACGTCTTGACCATTTGTGATGCAACCAGCTATGCATTATTCAGATTTGATTTGCTAAAAGACTTTTCAAGAGCACTACTGCCTTTCCCCGAGTCTAGGTTTTTTTTGTTTACTTCTTTGGTAAGCAAATCGCTCTCAACATTGATACTTGTCAAACCACCTGTGGGTGTAGAATTTTTGATCACTCTACAAAATGTATCCCAAGTCTCTGGAAGAGTAACTAGCAGAAACATTGCCTTCACTGAATCAGTAAACTTGATTCCTTGGTCATTCAATTGACTGAATATGGTGTTAAAGTCATTAAGATGATTCGACATGGATATCCCCTCTTTCATCTTAAGATCAACCAATTACTTCAGCCAATAAACCTGAGAGGCTGCACTTTGCTTATCATACAAATCGCATAGATTTTCCCACACTTCATAACTAGTGGCTTTGTCCTTCACATTGAAGTACACACTCTTTGATAGTGTCATCATGATAGTAGACCTAGCAAGCTCATCTAGCTCCTGCCACTTAACATCAGTTGTCCCCTTTGGCTTTACATCCTTAAGCTTAATGGGCCTGATCTACTTCTTTTGCACCAATACAAGGGAGAAGCAAGCCAACAAGCTCATGGGTTATGGAGATCCTAGCCTCCATGGTCCTAATGATGTATTAATTCAAGCTACTCTCTGTTTGTAAAGAGTTCAACAACAAAGATTAATACAAAGCCTTTCGACAGGGGATCGGCCTCAAGAAATCCGGCCCTCAATCTTGTGTTGATTATGTCAAGATCTTGCTTTAATGTGCTTGTTAATATGCAAATTGTATATGTGTGTGAGTTGCTAAATGAATGCATTAGTTGCTACGTTGTTCTTATCACATGCTATCACTACTAAGAGCATTAACTACAAGGAAATCATAAGTGTCATTAAGGCTAGTTGCTAAAAGAGCTAAGAGTAAATACTTGCCCTAAAAGAGCTTAATGCAACTTCATTTCATGCTTTTTCCTGAAGAATGTGTTTTTCTATGGGCGTCAATTTTGGTGTACATTACATTTGATGGATGTTGCTTTTGTTGGATGCTTTTTTATGAGGGTGTTTTTCTTGGAAAACTCCAAATTTTGGCACACTCTAGTTTCAATAAATCGGAGGCCCTCGATTGTGATTGCGATTGTGGTTGTGGTTGAGATTCTTGGAGATTTAAATAGGGATTGTGATTGAGATTGAGATTGTGGTGAATGAGATTAAGATCAAGACTCATGTACATGAGAAGCTCGGGGATGGTCGGGAGTTTATGAGCTGGCAACAATCAATTGCATCTACCTTGTAAACTCTGAATCTAATAAAGATCTATACTTCTCTCTCCTATTCTCTTCTCTTCTATCCATTCTATTAAGTATTCTTAATGTTTAAGTGCGGCCTCGCATTATATGTGTGTGTGTGTGTGTGTGTGTGTGTGTGTGTGTGTGTGTGTGTGTGTGTATTTATATATCCCTGGCACATACAAAGCATCTGAAAGTGTGAAAGCGCTGCCATTTGCAGCAGTAAGCATAATTTTACCAGTGCCCTTCACTGGGTAAGAAGCATTATTGGCACATGTGACAGTATTCCCATTAGGGACAGCCTCAAGAGAAGTGAACATATCACGATGCGAGGTAATGTGCTTTGTAGCACCACTGTCAAAATACCAAACATGAGAGTCAACAGAAACTGCCAAACATGCATCATGTACAGATGGGTCATACTGACAATACACGCTAAACGCCCATTCTGTATCCTGCACAACATTTGCAGAATCTGCATTTGTAGAAGCATCCGCTATTGTGGCTGCATTTGACTCTTTCTTCTTTGCCTCTTTAGCCTTTAGCTTAGGGCAATTCTTAATGACATGATCATTTGCCTTACAATAGTTGCACTTGGTCTTTTTCTTGCCTTTATCAAGAGCCTTCTCAGACTTATTGTTGTTACCTGTGGAAGGAGAAGAAGTTGCAGACCTACTAATAGGAGAAGAAACAGTGGAAGGGGCTGCCTTACCACTTCTTCTCTGTTGCTGGGCAGCAATAAATGCTTGATCAACTGCACGCTGCCTGGCCCTATTTTGCCTGGACTGCGCTTCTTGTAAGAGCTTGTTGACTAAAGTATCATACTTGACAGCATCAGGTCTGTCCTCATTAAGAAGTCTCCACGTGGAAGCAAAAGTCTGATATGTCTCAGGTAAAGCATCAAGAACAGTCTGCACAAGAGAATGATCAGGAATAATCTCACCTGCAGAAATCAACTGTTCTTTGAGATCTTTAATCTCAGCAAGAAAAACATTCATGTCATCATCTTCTTGCATAATCTTCAATTCTAGCTCTTTACGCAGGTAAGCGATTTTTACCTCGTTACGACCTGCATACAAACCAGCTAGAATATCCCAAGCCTGTTTTGCTGTTTTAGCTGAACGAATATGTGGGGTGATGTTACGTTTGACAGAAAGTGCAATCAAGGCATGAGCCTGCGCATCTTTACCATCCCAACGAGCTTGTTCAGCAGTGGGCAAAACAGCAGCAACAGTAGAGCTGCTAGAACCTGCAACATCCTCAACAGATCCTACATCCACAGAACCTGGACGTACATCTATACCCTGCACAATGTTCCACACTCCTTTTGCAACCAAAACATGCTGCATCATGTATGCCCAAAGTGGGTAGTTGCTATCTCCATCCAGTTTGTCTTCAGCAGACAACATGCGAAATACATCATTGCTGTTATCAGCCATGGCCACTGACTGAAACTGATGCAAAAGCTGCCTGTAATGAAGCAAAGACTGAATAGAAAACAACTTGTGCTATGTAGCACGGTCCACAATAGAGTACGTATGCCTGTTTTGCAGAAAACTGCACTGTCGAAATTTCTGCAGAAAATGACGAAAACTCCTGTGCAGAACTTGAAATGCAAAAACGGAGCCCGAAACGACCTCAGATGCAAATTCTGAGAACGCAAAGCCCAAAGGGTTTATTTACAGAGTATAGGGACCTGCAAGCGCTCGTGACAACTCACCTCAATCGGAGAACGTGAGTCGGAGGGTGCTGACGGTGTAGCCCTGGGAGCCGATGCCTGCTCTGATACCAATTGTTGGAATTAGGGTTGCAGGAAAGCACACAAAGCTTGGAGAAGAAGAAGCAAGAATGCACACAACACAAAGTGTATTAGATTGTGTCAATGTACAAAGATAAGTTAGCCCTAGAAGGATGGGCGTATATACAAGCCGGGGGAAAAAACCTCCTAAAGAGGGAAAAAGTGCCCCGGCGGTCCTAAGTGTGTTCACACACATCACTGCCTATATATATATGGCAACACCTTGTAGATGTACTTCATGTTCCGAACATAACAAAGATTTTGGTTTCAGTTGGCCAGGTTCGGTTTAACCCTGATGGTTGTTATGTTGAAGACTTTAAAGACAAGTGCAGGTTGGTTGCAAAAGGCAACAGAGTGGGCAGAATGTTTACATTGAATGTAAACATGCCTGAAGTGAGTGCTGCAATGTTTGCAAATGGTTCAGGAATTGTTGCAGACACAGACATTTGGCATAAAAGAATTGTACATGTGAATGTGCAGAGAATGAAGTCTATGCAGACTAAAGGAATTGTGGCAGGGCTGCCAAAGTTTAAAGTTGAAGGTATGCAGAAAATATGTGAAGCATGCCAATTTGGAAAGCAAACAAAGCATGTATTTCCACGTGACAGAAATGTGAGCAGAAATGCACTAGATGTTGTGCACTTAGATGTATGGGGTCCTACCAAGACCATGTCTATGGGAGGCTGTAGGTATTATGTGACATTTATTGATGACCACACAAGGAAAGTGTGGGTATACTTTATGAAGGAGAAGGGTGAGGTGTTCACTCATTTTCAGAATTTTAGAGTTATGGTTGAAAAGCAAACAAGGAAATATGTAAAGTGCCTAAGGTCAGACGGAGGGGGAGATTACTTCTCTAATGAGTTCTCTGAATTTTTGAAGAAGAATGGTATTCACAGATAGTTTACATGCAGATACACTCCATAGCAAAATGGAGTTGCTGCGCGAAAAAACAGGCACATTGCTGAGATTGCACGAGCATTGATGGGAGAGAAGTGTTGGAATTACGGTTGCAGGAAAGCACACAAAGCTTGGAGAAGAAGAAGCAAGAATGCACACAACACATAGTGTATTAGATTGTGTCAATGTACAAAGATAAGTTAGCCCTAGAATGATAGTCGTATAAACAAGCCGAGGGAAAAAACCTCCTAAGAAGGGAAAAAGTGCCCTGGCGGTCCTAAGTGTGTTCACACACATCACTGCCTATATATATGGTAACAAATCTCCCCTAGGAGTGATGGTGTGAAACGAGAGCTGGCACTCATGTATAGGGAAGTTCCATGCCCGAAGTAGATCAGTCCACAAAGGGGAGCAAGCCCAAATCTTTGCAAAAAGCTTCAAACTTCTCACGACGAGGAAGCGCCTTTGTGAAAAGATTGGCGAGGTTGTCCTGTGTTGGCACATATGCCAAGCTTATCTCTCCTGCTGCTGCTGAGAGTCTCTCCCTGACATAGTGAGATAATGCACCTCAATGTGCTTTGTGCGAGCATGAAAAGCTGGGTTTCTCGTAACTGCCAATGCGCTCTGATTGTCAGTGTAGATAGAGGTGGCAGACTCCTGTCCAACACCCAAGTCAGCCACATAAGCCGTCTCAGCCACACACACTCAACCGTAGCTATGAAAGCTACCTTGTACTCAGCTTCACAACTAGAAGTGGCCACAGTAGGTTGCTTCTTGCTCAACCAAGATATGCGTGAACTACCGAGCATGAAACAAAAACCACTTGTGGACACTCTTGTGTCATAGCAACCAGCCCAATTTGAGTCCAAAAAAGCATGTAAATCTGGTGGCAATGATCCCCCCTTGGGATAAAACAACCCAAGATGTATGGTGCCACTCAAGTAGTGAAAGATGCGTTTAACTGCCTTCCAATGCTGAGACCCTAGGCTATGCATAAACCTGCTCACTTGTGAGACTGCAAACTGAATGTCCGGCCTCGTAATGCATACATAAATGAGGCAACCAACAGCTATCTGATAGAGTGTGACATCAAAGTGATCTCGAGCATCATGAAGACTCAACTTCAAACCTGTCTCCATTGGAGTAGCAATAGGCTTGCAGTCTTCAAGGCCAAATCTCCGCAACAATGTCTCAATATACTTTGTCTGACACAAAGCAATACGTCCATCACACTGCTTAAATTATATCCCCAAATAATGATGCAAATGCCCCAAATCTGAAATCTCAAAAGAGGCATTCAAATCAGCCTTAAAATCAGCAATATGACTCTCATTTGGTCCTATGAGCAGCATGTCATCGACATAGAGAGCAATGATTAGATGTACATCATCCACACGTTTAACATACAAAGTGCTTTCTGTTGGACTATTCTGAAAACCATGTACAGTCAAATATGCATGTATCTTTTCATACCAAGCTCGTGGAGCTTGCTTTAAACCATACAAAGCCTTTTTCAATCTACACACTTTGTTTTCCTGCCCTCTTTGAACAAAACACAACTTGAGGGCATATACTACTAAAAGTAGTTCCAAGTCGTGGACATCATAATTCCTCTCATGCGTTCTAAGTTTTCAGGATTCATAGGCCACTGCATGACCTTCCTGCATAAGTGGACCTCCCAGGGCAAAACCACTTGCATCAGTTTACTACCTCAAAGGGTAGAGAGAAATCTGGCAGCTTCAGAACGAGATTGGTTACCAAGGTGATCTTCAGCTTATCAAAAGCACTCTGGCACTTGGCAGACCACTAAAATGGGGTATTCTTTTTGAGAAGGTTAGTGAGGGGGGAAGCTATGAGAGTATACTTTGGTATAAAAATCCTATACCAACCAGTCAATCGCAAGAATCCTCTGACTTCTTTCACTGTCTTTGGTTCAAGCCAATCTATGACTACTTGGACTTTTGCGGAATCTGGAGAAATTCCATCTTTGGATACCAGAAAGCCCAAGTATTCAACATGGTCGGCAGAGAAAGTGCATTTGCTCTTTTTTGCAAAGAGTTGGTGCTTTCTTAGAATCTCAAGTACTTTTCAGACATGAGTCTCATGGTCAGCTTCATTCTTTGAGTAAATCAGAATGTCATCAAAGAAAACCAGAACAAAATCATCCAAGTATTCTCTAAGGATGTCCTGCATTAGGCGATTGAATGTAGCTGGGGCATTAGTTAATCCGAACGACATGACAGTAAATTCATAATGCCCATACCGAGTATTGATGGCTGTCTTCAAGATATCTTGCTCATTAATCTTGATTTGATAATACCCTGATTTGAGATCTATCTTTGTGAAGATCTAGGCTCCACTTAGCCTATCTAGAAGCTCATCAATTCTGGGGATAGGATATTTATTCTTAACTGTCAGCTGATTGAGGCCTCTATAGTCCACACAGAGTCTAAGCGTTCCATCTTTCTTTTTCTGAAAGAGAACTGGCGCACCCCAAGGTGAAACACTAGGTCTAACAAACCCTTGTTCTAACAGCTATCTAAGCTGTTCCTTGAGTTCGATGGCTTCAGGAACCATTCTGGTTCTTTAGCCTTAAGCTTTGAGTCTACTATGTTCATTTTGACAACATAAATTTGCTGCTTCTTTCTAAGTCCTTTCAGCAATTTAGAAGCTTTTACTAACTGAAGGTCTGGGGATCCGAAAACTCCAGTTCCTTGAACTTTGTTCCCGTGAAGGTCATGGAAGGAGAAATGGTTCCATTGTGACAGTGCATGTCAGCTTGATTTTTGTGGAGCCAATCCATTCCAAGGATCCCGTCAAAAACTCCTAGAGGTAAGACTTTGAACTGACAGTCGGTTACATTACCATCTAGATTGAACTGGATAAGATCTGTCTCATAGTGAGTGAAAAGAATCTTCCCACTAGCCAATTCAACTTGGATAGGTTTCCCTGATTTCTGTTCTAAGACTAGCTTACGCAAGCATCCAGTGAAAATGAATGAATGAAAACTGTCTGAATCAATCAAAAGTTTAAAAGGCTTACCTTGATACTCTGCTGGAGTATGGATGACTGAGAACTGATGGTTAGGCCCTTGGTTTTCAATTGCAGCATAGATCTGCCCTCTTTCCTCTTCTACTACATCTGAAATTGTGACTGCTCTGGCTGCTGTAGTCTGAGGTGGAACTCTTTCTCTTTGGTTGCCCCAGTTCTGGGAAGGAGTTATGAGGTTACTCTGGACAGAGGCAGATGGCTGGGCTGGAGTTCTTCTGGGGTTTTCCTAGCAGGACCTTGATTAGACTAGTATGAAGGGGTTGGTCTCTGAACTCGGGGTCCTTGACTTCCCTATCCCCTTGACATGGTAGGAGTCGAGCAGTCTTTTAACTGGTGGCCAAACCCTTGGCATCCGAAACATCGGTTTTCACTTCTGAGCTCATCTCTCTGATTTCTTGCAAGAGGTGGGACTCCTGAGAAAGTATTCTGGGGGAAGGGTCTCTTCTTCACTTCGGAATCTTCCTGCATCCTAAACTGGATTCGGGCCTTGCTGCCTCTTCGGGGGTGGAAAGTTTGAAGTACTTCCCTGGGCTTGGAATCTTTTAAAGTTAGAGGGTGCAGGCTTTGGCGGGACCTTTACTACAAAGGCTTTGGTAAAATCCTTTGCCATTCTTACTACTTCAGCCATGGACATCAGCCATGGACACTGGTTTAGCATTTTTGACTAGTGTGTCCAAGGGTTCGTTCATTCCCCGAATGAACCTGGCCATGAGTTGCTCTTCATCTAGAGGTGGTGAATATTTGAGTAGAAGAGCAAAGGCCTGGTGATATTCCTCGATGGTTTTGCTCTCCTGCTTTAGCTCTAAGAATTTGTTCATTTTGGTTTCCAAAAATCCAAGAGGACAAAATCTCTTTCTTAGATAGGTTTTTAGGTCGTTCCAGGACTGAGTATTCCTGTCCAGACGGTTGGTGTCACAGTGGTTCCTCCATGCTACCCTGGCTGTTTCCACTATTTTCAGCCGGGCAAGAGCCATTTTGCTCTGCTCATTGTAGCCTGTGACATCAAAATATTCTTCCATGGCTTCCACCCATTTCTCTACAGCCTCTCCTAGGTTCTCCCCTTCTCCCTTGAAGGGTCCTGGCTGAGTCCTATGAAGAGCCTTACGAACATCAGGATCAAGCTCGTCATCTTCAGAGAGAGGGTCTGGCTGACGCCCACGGTTTCCTTGTCTCATGATTCTGCCAAAATTTTATATATTATTAAATTTTTATTTTGATATCATCCACGAGATCCTAAGACTTAAGAGGTTCGGAAAACAATTTCTTAATCAAGATAATGATCTTATGGGAGATCTATGACATATGTCCGATAACAAATTTTTCTTTATCAGATCGTCCATAAACAATCACTTATACAACAGGGAATTTTTCTCCGAAAAACATTTCTTTATTTATATAAAAGTTGCAATATGTACATATAGCATCACGGCTCCAGAATTCAAAATCTCCTTGGGAGTCGCATAAGACGACGGTACTGGGCCATAGGCATGCCATGATACAAACGTTCACTTACTGACAAGGGAGCTATTATTTTCTCCTTAGGAATAAAACAACTAAGGAGTGTGTAGACCTGGCATGAAATTCTGAAATTCCGAGGCGTCGAATGATATAGAATGACGCCACGTACCATTTTCAGCTTTAACAGAATCATAGCCAACGAGAGGTTCTGCCACAGCATTGCACGGTGGTCGCAAGAGGCGTGGACATACTGCCCTGCAAACCACTTATGCTGTAGTCTCTCTGCTGGGTTAGGAAAATATAAATCTTCAAAATGGCGTGCGAGTCTTGCTCGGCTTGTTCGAGTTGAAGCGGAAGAAATGAGATGCTCAAAGGCGAAAGCAGTCATATCTTGAGATTGGGTGAGGTCGGGAATACCAGATAAATAAGGAACTTCCATCTATAAAAACAATTTCTTTGATTCAAATTTCTTTAAGCTTACGGAATGAAAATACATTATGAAAAAATGCTTTTTCTGAGTTTTTATTATGATAAGAATTTGTTTATCCTTATTATCTTTCACTTCGCTTTGATACCAACTGTGTGATCCCTTTGCCCCCTCCGTGCATCGGCGGACTCCGGTAGCTGACAGAGCGGAAGTAGCCCCCTCGTGCGCGGGCAGGGTTTCTCACTCGGGGCCTCGCCCTCGAATGTCCGAGCACGAGACTAGGCTGGTGGTCACTCCGAAAACCGAAACCGGGAAAATTTCCCATGCCCGGAAAGCGGGGACGATTCCACCTTTTTGATTTTTCTTAACGAATTTTTCTAACGAGCTCAAAATCTAAACTATCCTCCACCTGAATAAACCAGATAGAAGGAAACTATCACTGATATAATTTGATTATTTGAGCAATTCAACGCTTTTTTCCTAATCAAGATTAGGCACAGCCGTTGATCCACTCAATCCAGAAATTTATCAGGGAATTAACTATCTACTTGGATCCTAGCGTAATCCTAAGATTTTTCAGTTTGATTATTAAAACTCCACTGATTCTAGCCTAACCCCATCCGGCCCATGGGTTAGCCACCACCCTACCAATGGAATCGGTGGAACCAAACAAGTACTCACCCACCCATATTTGAAATGCCTTTCTTAACTTTAGCTTTAGAAAATAGATATGCACACACTCCTCTTTAAAACTTTAATTTATAAAACAATCCATTGACAAACAATTACTAGGTACAGATGTCACAACTCAAAATTTCCATTCAATCCTTGTTTCTCACAACACAATATCACTCTGGACTCTCCATTGAGACCAGCCAGTCAACAATGAGATCCAGTAACAGATTACAATAAGTTTCTCGTCATCATACATATATATCTTCCAAGACATACGCATGGGTGTCCTCGGCACCACGAACCCGTGCATCACCTTGTCGGAACCCTCCAGGATCCTCCTTAGGTGTCCTGGCACTTCACTCAGGGACCGCTTCGTCGGCCCTCGTCCATCGTACCGAAAGCGCACCATTTTAACCATACCGAGGCTGGTCAAGACCTCGGCAGGTTTTGCCACGTGAGCTGTCCCTCGAACACTCCCCGCCAGCTGTTGCAACCGAACTTCCCTTAGATAAACATATATGCCAAATGCTCCCTCTAGCATTCTGGCGTAAGACAGTCCTTTAAGAAAACATGGTTTCTATGCAAGTTTTTAGTTTTGATTTTGTTTGAATACCATGAATAAATCTTAAATTTGTATCCCAATACTTCTAGATCCAGGTCTGAATTCCAAACTCGATTCCTCGAATTCTCTTAACTCGATCCTCAGATCAAAATCAAAGTCTTGACTAGTTTCAAATTCGGTGGGTGTTTTGAGTGCATTTTTCCTGAACTGAGCACATCGTCATTGACGAAGGAATTAGGTCTTGGTCAATAGTCAGCATCAGAGTTTGGGTCTGGAAAGGTTCTTCCTAAACTATCTTCTCGAAAGGTACTATTTTAATTTCTTTTTTTCTAAATTTCGTTCGACGAATATTTGCTTACAGATTTCTAAAACATGAATTTCTTATGAGGAATAAAATAATCATTTATCTCAATCTCCGACTTCGATAGTTTAATTGAATTTTCTCATTACCATCTTAGTGAATATGAAACGATAGCATTTCTTCTCACAGATTATCTCAATCTCTGACTTCGATAGTTTAATTGAATTTTCTCACATCTTAGTGAATATGAAACGGTAGCATTTCTTCTCACAGGTTATCTACTTATTCATTTTTCTAATTTTTGTGAAAATTAAATAGAGGATTAAGGAGAACCCTTATTTAATTATAAAGATTTTATATGCATCTAATTATGCATAAAATCTGATTCTAATGAAAGTCACACTTTTATCATCATAAAAAATCATTTATGATGAAAATCACTCTTTTAATAAAAAAAATAACTTTTATGCACCCATTTATGCATAAAAACCATTTATGATGAAAATCACACTTTTAATATAAAAAATATCTTTTATGCACCCATTTATGCATAAAAACCATTTATGATAAAAATCACACTTTCAATATAAAAAATATCTTTTATGCACCCATTTATGCATGAAAACCATTTATGATAAAAATCACACTTTTAATTAAAAAAAATATCTTTTATGCACCCATTTATGCATAAAAATCATTTATTATGAAAATCACACTTTTAATATAAAAAAATATCTTTTATGCACCCATTTATGCATAAAAACCATTTATGATGAAAGTAACATAATAAAAATAATAATCTTTTATGCATACTTCTATGCATGAAAATCAAATATGATAAAAGTAACACTTTTATAATAAAAATAATAATCTTTTATGCATACTTCTATGCATGAAAATTAAATATGATAAAAGTAACACTTTTATTAAAAAAAATCTTTTTATGCATACTTCTATGCATGAAAATCAAATACGATAAAAGTAACACTTTTATAATTAAAAAAATCTTTTATGCATACTTCTATGCATAAAAATCAAATATGATAAAAGTAACACTTTTATAATAAAAAAATAATCTTTTATGTATAAAAATCAAATATGATAAAAGTAACACTTTTAAAATAAAAAAATAATCTTTTATGCATACTTTTATCAATAAAAATCAAATATGATAAAAGTAACACTTTTATAATAAAAAAATAATCTTTTATGCATACTTCTATGCATGAAAATCAAATATGATAAAAGTAACACTTTTATAATTAAAAAAATAATCTTTTATGCATAAAAATCAAATATGATAAAAGTAACACTTTTATATATATAAAAAATCTTTTATGCATACTTCTATGCATGAAAATCAAATATGATAAAAGTAACATTTTTATATAAAAAATAATCTTTTATGCATACTTTTATGCATAAAAATCAATAATAATGAAAGTAATACTTTTATAATAAAACTAATTTTCTTTTATACAAATAATCAAAATGCATTTTCTATGCATGAAAATGATACTTTAGAATATAGAAATCATAAGGATTACTCTTTTAGAATAATGAAAGATAATACTTATTTCCATTTTTAAAAATTTTTTTTTGCCATAACCTCCTTCATATGGCTGACCATTTTTCAATTTTAAGTCTCTAAAATTAATTAGAAATGCATCAAGAGTATTTAAATCATTCTAAAGTAATATTTTTCTACTTATGTAAGAGAAACATTATGAAAAACTTGATTTTATTCATTAATCATTCACCTAGGATAAAGAATGGTTGGATTTACTAGAGAAGAGAGGGGAATGCCTTTTGCAATGAGGCATAACATCATTTGCAATGTAGAGAAGACAAAAATCATAATAAAAAAACCATAAAATGAATAGAAAAGAGAAGAATCTCCAACTTACATAGATAATTTGAGAGCTTTCCTTTGGCTTGATGGTTTGAGGGTTCAACTCTTGTTTGAGACAAGAGTGGCCACCAATCTTTTGGAAGAGGGAAGGTCAAAAACTAATGAATTATGAGTAAAATTCATTGTTTTTGGCACTTGGGAGAGAGAGGATAACAGTGCAAAACACTATTGAGTTTCAACAAAGGGGAGGGCTTCTATTTATAAGAAAAAGTGAGCTTCTAACCAAGCCAACTGATTCTAGAATTTTCTAGATCAGTTTGGTCAATTTTTGACCATTTTTAGGTCAGTTTTGCTCACTTTTTGGATCTAGTTGAAACAGGAGAGAGGAGAGATAAAAATATCTCATTATTTGGGAGTTTAAAACTCATTCAAGCATGTGAAATAGGCGTCTTCTTCATGAGGGAAATTTCCCCATGCAGAGGTGTCAAAAATGCATCATTACTTCTAAATATCTCCCTTTTTTAACTATTAACCTTGTCCTTAGTCAACTCTTCATCTTATGTGAGTATTTACTCATTTTTGGGAGATTTTTCTTTTATTCTTTTGTTTATCTCCTCCCTACATTTGGATGAATCTTATTGGTCCATAGGAACCTTAATTTAAAATTTCAAAAAAATCTTCACCCCCAGGATAATGCCTCTTGAACAGATTATACTTAATTTCTAATGCACCTTCTAAAAATCTTTTTGAACTTCTATTTCAGGAGAACTTATTTTAATAAGATGAGATATTTTTCTATCCAAAAATATTTAAAAATTGAATTATCACTCTCTAGAAGATTTTCTCTCTCTAGGCCAAAACTGGCAGAAACAAGATCTTTTATATTTCTGAAGAGGGATTTGATTACAGGGGAAGATGCTGGACATCTTGAGAGGCTAGGGAGGAATCTTACAGTCTGCACAAGAGAATGATCAGGAATAATCGCACTTGTAGAAATCAACTGTTCCTTGAGATCTTTAATCTCAGCAAGAAAAACATTCATGTCATCATCTTCCTGCATAATCTTCAATTCCAGCTCTTTACGCAGGTAAGAGATTTTTGCCTCATTACGACCTGCATACAAACTAGCTAGAATATCCCAAGCCTGTTTTGCTGTTTTAGTTGAACGAATATGTGGAGTGATGTTACGTTTGATAGAAAGTGCAATCAAGGCATGATCCTGCACATCTTTACCATCCCAACGAGCTTGTTCAGTAGTGGGTAAAATAGCAGCAACATCAGAGCTGCTAGAACCTGCAACATCCTCAATAGATCCTACATCCACAGAACCTAGATGTACATCCATACCCTGCACAATGTTCCACACTCCTTTTGCCACCAAAACATGCTGCTTATTCCCAAAGTGGGTAGTTTCTGTCTCCATCCAGTTTGTCATCAGCACAGCAGACAACATGCGAAATACATCATTGCTGTTATCAACCATCACCACCACTGACTCAAACTGATGGAAAAGCTTCTATGCATATGTATATGTACATATATG
Organism: Cibotium barometz; assembly: GCF_041138505.1. Lineage (NCBI taxonomy): Eukaryota > Viridiplantae > Streptophyta > Polypodiopsida > Cyatheales > Cibotiaceae > Cibotium > Cibotium barometz. Next base: position 42,480,963 of record NC_141081.1, on the reverse strand, counting down.
TTTACATATGTATTTGTATATGTATATATATGTATGTATATGTATCTAATATGTATATGCATATGGATAGTCTATATATATTTATATGTATGTATAGGTATGTATTTGTATAGGTAGGAAGGTTTACATATACATTTACATGCATATAATTTAGTAGAAAGCAAAAAAGAACCTTTTTCTAGGAGCTCCTCACTTGGAGGCACATGATTTAGAGGATAGTCCAACCACCAACAAGGACATCTCTTATATTCCCAATCAGAAACCCCTCTCTCAACCCATTTCTTCGGGTACATTGTTTTTTAGGAATTTAGATCTGTCCATTCTTTGATTGCTTCTGTCTCTTTGTCCATTAGACCTTGGCCAATGAGTAGCTAGACCCACCTACATATCCAAAATAAAATAAATAGCACTAAAATATTTTTTTAAATACGTATATGTATTTTCTGCAAAAATAGAATGGCATTAGAAGATATATACTAGACAACCCTCTTTGCGGCATTCTCCACCTTAGGTTGCTTTTGGCCTTCCTTCACTTTTCCAATATTTGCCCACACCTCATGGAGATCGCTCCTCTTTCACCCATTTCATAAATGGTGGGGTGTAGATAACATCATCATATACCAACAATAAACCCTCCAAAATAGAGTCTGCCTCCCCTATTAGCTCTTCCCAATACAACTCTTTCTTCATGTGCAGCAACATCTTTTTGTTATCCCCAAACATCTCCAAAATTATGTTGTGTCCTTCGCCCTCCCAGTCATAAGCATTTGAAGCAATTTCGTCTTCCTGTTTCAGCATCATACCAAAGCTATTAGATGTTAAGGTTAGTTTATGTTAAGGGAGGTTTATTGACATGTGTCATACCTTTGAGATGAAATCCGAGATATGGCAACTGTGTAGAGCTTTTCTTTGGTCAGAGCAACCAATCCCTTCTTAGACCAATCATAGCTATATATGAGTTGAAAGAATGCATCACCATTGGATGGGTTTGCAATTATGAGCATCTTGTACGCTCTATCTCGAAATGTTTACTCTACAGCACGTCTGGCTTTCTCTCATTTTGTCTCATATTCTTGCAACCCCATGGCATGTCTATCAATGCATGATATAGCTTGCTTCACCGAATTTTCAAACGATGTCTACGTATAACGAAAAGGACTCATTATCACTCATTTCAAACGATGTCTACGTATAACGAAAAGGACTCATTATCACTCACCTGATTAAAAAACATTGATAATCTGTTTATTAATAAAAGATGGGAAATGCAAACACTACCTTCCACACAAGTTGTGCCAAGATTGTAGCTGGAGCATTGTACCATTGCTCTCCATTTTGTCGCTCCAAACTAAGCTCCATTAAAGCCCACCTCCTTACGTCTTCACCAAGGTAGTCCAATATGGATGATTTGTCCGCCATTCCAAATCGTTGAAACATGAAGATCTCATGTGACAATGTGGGTGTAACACTATTGCACACACCAATCTATTGTAAAGAGTCATAATGAGCCAAGAACTTCACAATGACTTCACAATGTCCGTAATTAAGTAGAGAGAGATCACTTACTCATTTTGAGATTGCAAAGCCAATAGCAATTCTCCTTCTTGCTTCTTGTCCACTGTCAGGCGTTTTTCTGAGACGTCTTTTTGGTCAGTGTACATATGGGTGTATGGCAGTTGTGCAGAGTTTTGCTCAGGAGAGCGTTGCAAGGTGTTCAGTGTGGATGGATTTGGTTTTGGGCTGGTTGCAGGCCTGTCCGGGTGAGAGGTTCGCTGGGTTGATTCAAGCTGCTCGGCCGTTTGATATGTGTGGGCACGTCAAAAATGGACTGGGCACCTGGTTGTGTATGAAGGCATGGGCATTAAAGACAAGAGGGGCCGGTGTTGCCTTGGGAGCGAAGGTGTGATAGTGGCCATCCATTAGGCTTAAAACAAAATAAGAAAATAATAATATTCACATGGCTATAAAGGAAAGGCCACATGGCTGTCTATTGGGCTGCAACGTAGCTCCCAACGGATATTCCAGAAGCAGTCGAAGGTGGCGGGGAAGTCGGCAGCGTGCAGTAAAAGGTGAGGTCGCCGTTTGTGAGCGTGGGGGCTTCCGGTGGTTCTACTGCAGAGAGGCACTGCAGCTGCGAAAGGTGAGCGTGGGGGCTTCTCGGGCGACGAATACTGCAGGCGACATGCTGCTGCAGATGCGAGAGGCGTGGAACGCTTTGGAGCGCAGTTGGTCGAAAGTGGATGGGCTGCAGAAGTGTGGGAGTCTCCCCGTGTAAAGAGCTCCTTGACGACGTGCGTAGCTGGTGTGGTCGCAGAGAGAAGCGGCCAGAGTGTTCTGAAGAAGAGAAGTGGGCTGGGGAGCAAGAGGACGAGTCGCAGAGAGAAGTTCTCGAAGGTCGCCGAAGAGGGAGCCCGCCAGCGTAGCTGCAGCAAAGGTGGTTGTCGTGTAGGGGCGTGGGTTCTGAGGCAGCGTAGCTGCAGCCATGCGCAGTGGTGGTGGGAGCCTCCCTGGTGTGAAGGCGCATAGGCTGGCGCTAAGAGTACGTGGGCTGGCGACTGCAGAAAGAGATGAAGTGGGCGCAGAAGTGCAGTGAGGACTGGAGGTGAAGAAGTGGACGTGGCTGCGGGCGGCCTCCAGTGTTAAGAGGCGAGTGCAGCAGGCGGGAAGCTGAGGCACACAGAGTTGAGGGCTTTGTAGAAGGGGGACACGGAGGCGTCCCTTGTGTGAAGAGCAGGTGTTATTGGCGTGGCTTTTTGCCCGGAAGGGGACAGCGCAAGCGAGAGGGAGCTGTTGTCATGGATAAAGGGGAGCAGATAAGCTACTAGTGAAAAGGTGGCTGGTGTGGGCCGCCTAGAAGACAGGACAGAGGACAGGGTGCCGAGTGAGGCTGAGACAATGAAGTGTTGCTGCTTGGTGGTGGGCCGGTAGCAAGGCAGATAAGCTGCCTGGGTTTGTTGCGAGGCTGACAGAGGATCAGCACAGAGACAGAGAGGTTGAGAGAGAGATGATGGTGTAGCTGCTGCTGACGACACATGCAGAAGTGATGGGTCGCAGAGGACTCGAGGGTTAGCTGGTGTGGGCGCCTTCTGGAGTGAGAGTGGCCGGGTTCATTCTGATGTGTTTGGTACAGCAGGCAGGCGAGTTTCGTGGTGATCAGGGATGTGGTGTATCCTCGGCTGACAGGCCTGAGTGTTGTGTTTGTGGGTTGTGTGAGTAAGGCTTCTGTGTCGAGAGAAGCTTGTATGAAGTGTTGATCTGGAAATAAAAAGCTGGGTGTTTGTCTTGTTTTATGGTGCCCCTGTTTTGGGCTGTCTGTCTGGCGTGGGTTGGGTGGTGAAGTGCGAGAATAGTTCCAGCCGGTGGCTGGTGGTGCCCCCGTTCGTGTGTGTGATTCCAAGTTTGCGAGGTGGAAGGGCTGTAGAGGCAGGCTTTTCTTTCTTTTTTTCACCTCACATCCTTCTGGTGCCCCCACTGAGGATTGCTCAAGGATTGTTCCACTGAGGAGTTGCTCAGGCATTGTGTGACTGAGGAGTGGCTCAGGCGTTGTTCGTTGCCTAGAAGGGCGTGTGTTCCGCTGAGGAGAGCTCAGGGATTGGCATAGGCTGTCATGATGTGGTCTTATCCAGAGTTTCATGGCAGGAAGGGAGAAGATGTGTGTGACTTTTTGGATCAGATGGAGATGGCATGCATTAGCAACCATGTCACGGATGAAGAGCAGGTTCTGAAGCTGATAAGGATTTTCTTGAAGGGAGATGCCCGAAGTTGGCTGAAGGGTTTTGAAGCACAGGATGCTGGTGTCTTGACCTTGGGCAGGTTGAAAGAAGGGCTTTTGGAGCGATTTCAGCAAGTGGAGGATTCTGGTGTGCTTTGGCAGGAGCTGAGCGTCTTGAAGCAGGTACATGGACAATCACTGGATGATTTTATGAAGGTATTTACATGTTTGTGGAGTAAGTGGTGTGTGACATTGAAGCAGGAAGTTCCTCCAATGTTTCTGAAGAAGAGCTTGTTTATTGATGGTTTGCTACCCCATTTGAGGATCAGGGTTGAGTTGAAGAATCCCAGGTCATTTGATGATGCTGTTAGTATTGCTAGGGAAAAGGAAGGCAAGGTTTTGAAGCAAATGGAGATGGGTATTTATCCGTATGAAGGTATTGTGTCTGCAAGGGATAAGCAGGTGAATCTGGTTGAGGTGAATAAGAGTCCTATGCAAAGTTTGATGAGACAGGAGCCTCAAAGGCCGATACAGGTGCAAAGGGGTATGTTTTATATGCCTTCTGATTTTTTTCCAAAGTTTGAAAAGCATGTGCAGGTGAATGAGGAGCAGGTGAAGGAACAAAGTGAAGATGAGGAATTGCCAGTGGATTCTTCTTTGGATGAGGACGTCGTGGCTGTACAGGACAATGAGTTGGAAGGTCCTATTGGAGATCATTTGGATTTGGATGACATGCATGCACAGGGAAGCAAAGAGGATGATGCCTTGGGATTGGCTGCTGATAAGAAGGAAGAGGAGCTGGATACAAGATGCTCTGAGGATGATTCTTTGACAGATTCTACGAGGGAGGAGGATGGGGTAGAGACGTCTGATGAAGTGAAGATGGATGCGGATGTGGAGAGCATGGAGGAAGATCCTATCATCATGGATTTTCTGGGACAGCTTGATGGTGGTATGGTACCTGCGATGGATGGTATGGATGATGTGGATGCATTATGTGCTGGGGAGTCTTTGGACGATGATACCAGGGGGGTTGGCAGCACTGAAGAAGGTATGCATGCTGATTTGGCTGATGAAGAGCATTGTGAGGAGAGCATTGTGCCTGAGGATGATATCTGGGAGGTTGCTAGCCTTGATGAGCAGGAGCCAGAGGTTGAGATGGATGCAGATATGGTTGAGAGTGTAGCTAAGGCTTCTTTGCGGATTGCTGAAATGCTGAAGGCAAAGTCCCTGGAAGACAGAGATTCTGAGCCAGTTGAGCTGTATGGTTATGGAGAGATGCCTGAATTGCAGGAGCTGGAAGTGCTGGTGGACACTCCCATGGGAGAGGATCTGGATTTTGGTGTGCATAAAGGTCAAGATGCTGGAACCTGGCCTTCACAGGTGTTGATGGATGGGATGCTAGATGCTGGAATGCCACATGTTTTGAAGACGAGGAGGTTTGTTGTGGGTGAAGTGGACGTAAATGATTTTGTGGCCCATATGGTTGATGTTTGGTATGCAGTGATGCAGCCATGGTGTTTGAGGGATGCTGGGGAATGGGATGGTGAGTTACTGTTTCCTTTTGATCCTGGTGGATAGCTATCGGACTATGCTAAATGCTGCTGAGCATGAATGCTCTAGCAGATGGGGGCGTGGCAAAGTATGTCAGGCGTTTTTCTGAGACGTCTTTTTGGTCAGTGTACATATGGGTGTATGGCAGTTGTGCAGAGTTTTGCTCAGGAGAGCGTTGCAAGGTGTTCAGTGTGGATGGATTTGGTTTTGGGCTGGTTGCAGGCCTGTCCGGGTGAGAGGTTCGCTGGGTTGATTCAAGCTGCTCGGCCGTTTGATATGTGTGGGCACGTCAAAAATGGACTGGGCACCTGGTTGTGTATGAAGGCATGGGCATTAAAGACAAGAGGGGCCGGTGTTGCCTTGGGAGCGAAGGTGTGATAGTGGCCATCCATTAGGCTTAAAACAAAATAAGAAAATAATAATATTCACATGGCTATAAAGGAAAGGCCACATGGCTGTCTATTGGGCTGCAACGTAGCTGCCAACGGATATTCCAGAAGCAGTCGAAGGTGGCGGGGAAGTCGGCAGCGTGCAGTAAAAGGTGAGGTCGCCGTTTGTGAGCGTGGGGGCTTCCGGTGGTTCTACTGCAGAGAGGCACTGCAGCTGCGAAAGGTGAGCGTGGGGGCTTCTCGGGCGACGAATACTGCAGGCGACATGCTGCTGCAGATGCGAGAGGCGTGGAACGCTTTGGAGCGCAGTTGGTCGAAAGTGGATGGGCTGCAGAAGTGTGGGAGTCTCCCCGTGTAAAGAGCTCCTTGACGACGTGCGTAGCTGGTGTGGTCGCAGAGAGAAGCGGCCAGAGTGTTCTGAAGAAGAGAAGTGGGCTGGGGAGCAAGAGGACGAGTCGCAGAGAGAAGTTCTCGAAGGTCGCCGAAGAGGGAGCCCGCCAGCGTAGCTGCAGCAAAGGTGGTTGTCGTGTAGGGGCGTGGGTTCTGAGGCAGCGTAGCTGCAGCCATGCGCAGTGGTGGTGGGAGCCTCCCTGGTGTGAAGGCGCATAGGCTGGCGCTAAGAGTACGTGGGCTGGCGACTGCAGAAAGAGATGAAGTGGGCGCAGAAGTGCAGTGAGGACTGGAGGTGAAGAAGTGGACGTGGCTGCGGGCGGCCTCCAGTGTTAAGAGGCGAGTGCAGCAGGCGGGAAGCTGAGGCACACAGAGTTGAGGGCTTTGTAGAAGGGGGACACGGAGGCGTCCCTTGTGTGAAGAGCAGGTGTTATTGGCGTGGCTTTTTGCCCGGAAGGGGACAGCGCAAGCGAGAGGGAGCTGTTGTCATGGATAAAGGGGAGCAGATAAGCTGCTAGTGAAAAGGTGGCTGGTGTGGGCCGCCTAGAAGACAGGACAGAGGACAGGGTGCCGAGTGAGGCTGAGACAATGAAGTGTTGCTGCTTGGTGGTGGGCCGGTAGCAAGGCAGATAAGCTGCCTGGGTTTGTTGCGAGGCTGACAGAGGATCAGCACAGAGACAGAGAGGTTGAGAGAGAGATGATGGTGTAGCTGCTGCTGACGACACATGCAGAAGTGATGGGTCGCAGAGGACTCGAGGGTTAGCTGGTGTGGGCGCCTTCTGGAGTGAGAGTAGCCGGGTTCATTCTGATGTGTTTGGTACAGCAGGCAGGCGAGTTTCGTGGTGATCAGGGATGTGGTGTATCCTCGGCTGACAGGCCTGAGTGTTGTGTTTGTGGGTTGTGTGAGTAAGGCTTCTGTGTCGAGAGAAGCTTGTATGAAGTGTTGATCTGGAAATAAAAAGCTGGGTGTTTGTCTTGTTTTATGGTGCCCCTGTTTTGGGCTGTCTGTCTGGCGTGGGTTGGGTGGTGAAGTGCGAGAATAGTTCCAGCCGGTGGCTGGTGGTGCCCCCGTTCGTGTGTGTGATTCCAAGTTTGCGAGGTGGAAGGGCTGTAGAGGCAGGCTTTTCTTTCTTTTTTTCACCTCACATCCTTCTGGTGCCCCCACTGAGGATTGCTCAAGGATTGTTCCACTGAGGAGTTGCTCAGGCATTGTGTGACTGAGGAGTGGCTCAGGCGTTGTTCGTTGCCTAGAAGGGCGTGTGTTCCGCTGAGGAGAGCTCAGGGATTGGCATAGGCTGTCATGATGTGGTCTTATCCAGAGTTTCATGGCAGGAAGGGAGAAGATGTGTGTGACTTTTTGGATCAGATGGAGATGGCATGCATTAGCAACCATGTCACGGATGAAGAGCAGGTTCTGAAGCTGATAAGGATTTTCTTGAAGGGAGATGCCCGAAGTTGGCTGAAGGGTTTTGAAGCACAGGATGCTGGTGTCTTGACCTTGGGCAGGTTGAAAGAAGGGCTTTTGGAGCGATTTCAGCAAGTGGAGGATTCTGGTGTGCTTTGGCAGGAGCTGAGCGTCTTGAAGCAGGTACATGGACAATCACTGGATGATTTTATGAAGGTATTTACATGTTTGTGGAGTAAGTGGTGTGTGACATTGAAGCAGGAAGTTCCTCCAATGTTTCTGAAGAAGAGCTTGTTTATTGATGGTTTGCTACCCCATTTGAGGATCAGGGTTGAGTTGAAGAATCCTAGGTCATTTGATGATGCTGTTAGTATTGCTAGGGAAAAGGAAGGCAAGGTTTTGAAGCAAATGGAGATGGGTATTTATCCGTATGAAGGTATTGTGTCTGCGAGGGATAAGCAGGTGAATCTGGTTGAGGTGAATAAGAGTCCTATGCAAAGTTTGATGAGACAAGAGCCTCAAAGGCCGATACAGGTGCAAAGGGGTATGTTTTATATGCCTTCTGATTTTTTTCCAAAGTTTGAAAAGCATGTGCAGGTGAATGAGGAGCAGGTGAAGGAACAAAGTGAAGATGAGGAATTGCCAGTGGATTCTTCTTTGGATGAGGACGTCGTGGCTGTACAGGACAATGAGTTGGAAGGTCCTATTGGAGATCATTTGGATTTGGATGACATGCATGCACAGGGAAGCAAAGAGGATGATGCCTTGGGATTGGCTGCTGATAAGAAGGAAGAGGAGCTGGATACAGGATGCTCTGAGGATGATTCTTTGACAGATTCTACGAGGGAGGAGGATGGGGTAGAGACTTCTGATGAAGTGAAGATGGATGCGGATGTGGAGAGCATGGAGGAAGATCCTATCATCATGGATTTTCTGGGACAGCTTGATGGTGGTATGGTACCTGCGATGGATGGTATGGATGATGTGGATGCATTATGTGCTGGGGAGTCTTTGGACGATGATACCAGGGGGGTTGGCAGCACTGAAGAAGGTATGCATGCTGATTTGGCTGATGAAGAGCATTGTGAGGAGAGCATTGTGCCTGAGGATGATATCTGGGAGGTTGCTAGCCTTGATGAGCAGGAGCCAGAGGTTGAGATGGATGCAGATATGGTTGAGAGTGTAGCTAAGGCTTCTTTGCGGATTGCTGAAATGCTGAAGGCAAAGTCCCTGGAAGACAAAGATTCTGAGCCAGTTGAGCTGTATGGTTATGGAGAGATGCCTGAATTGCAGGAGCTGGAAGTGCTGGTGGACACTCCCATGGGAGAGGATCTGGATTTTGGTGTGCATAAAGGTCAAGATGCTGGAACCTGGCCTTCACAGGTGTTGATGGATGGGATGCTAGATGCTGGAATGCCACATGTTTTGAAGACGAGGAGGTTTGTTGTGGGTGAAGTGGACGTAAATGATTTTGTGGCCCATATGGTTGATGTTTGGTATGCAGTGATGCAGCCATGGTGTTTGAGGGATGCTGGGGAATGGGATGGTGAGTTACTGTTTCCTTTTGATCCTGGTGGATAGCTATCGGACTATGCTAAATGCTGCTGAGCATGAATGCTCTAGCAGATGGGGGCGTGGCAAAGTATGTCAGGCGTTTTTCTGAGACGTCTTTTTGGTCAGTGTACATATGGGTGTATGGCAGTTGTGCAGAGTTTTGCTCAGGAGAGCGTTGCAAGGTGTTCAGTGTGGATGGATTTGGTTTTGGGCTGGTTGCAGGCCTGTCCGGGTGAGAGGTTCGCTGGGTTGATTCAAGCTGCTCGGCCGTTTGATATGTGTGGGCACGTCAAAAATGGACTGGGCACCTGGTTGTGTATGAAGGCATGGGCATTAAAGACAAGAGGGGCCGGTGTTGCCTTGGGAGCGAAGGTGTGATAGTGGCCATCCATTAGGCTTAAAACAAAATAAGAAAATAATAATATTCACATGGCTATAAAGGAAAGGCCACATGGCTGTCTATTGGGCTGCAACGTAGCTGCCAACGGATATTCCAGAAGCAGTCGAAGGTGGCGGGGAAGTCGGCAGCGTGCAGTAAAAGGTGAGGTCGCCGTTTGTGAGCGTGGGGGCTTCCGGTGGTTCTACTGCAGAGAGGCACTGCAGCTGCGAAAGGTGAGCGTGGGGGCTTCTCGGGCGACGAATACTGCAGGCGACATGCTGCTGCAGATGCGAGAGGCGTGGAACGCTTTGGAGCGCAGTTGGTCGAAAGTGGATGGGCTGCAGAAGTGTGGGAGTCTCCCCGTGTAAAGAGCTCCTTGACGACGTGCGTAGCTGGTGTGGTCGCAGAGAGAAGCGGCCAGAGTGTTCTGAAGAAGAGAAGTGGGCTGGGGAGCAAGAGGACGAGTCGCAGAGAGAAGTTCTCGAAGGTCGCCGAAGAGGGAGCCCGCCAGCGTAGCTGCAGCAAAGGTGGTTGTCGTGTAGGGGCGTGGGTTCTGAGGCAGCGTAGCTGCAGCCATGCGCAGTGGTGGTGGGAGCCTCCCTGGTGTGAAGGCGCATAGGCTGGCGCTAAGAGTACGTGGGCTGGCGACTGCAGAAAGAGATGAAGTGGGCGCAGAAGTGCAGTGAGGACTGGAGGTGAAGAAGTGGACGTGGCTGCGGGCGGCCTCCAGTGTTAAGAGGCGAGTGCAGCAGGCGGGAAGCTGAGGCACACAGAGTTGAGGGCTTTGTAGAAGGGGGACACGGAGGCGTCCCTTGTGTGAAGAGCAGGTGTTATTGGCGTGGCTTTTTGCCCGGAAGGGGACAGCGCAAGCGAGAGGGAGCTGTTGTCATGGATAAAGGGGAGCAGATAAGCTACTAGTGAAAAGGTGGCTGGTGTGGGCCGCCTAGAAGACAGGACAGAGGACAGGGTGCCGAGTGAGGCTGAGACAATGAAGTGTTGCTGCTTGGTGGTGGGCCGGTAGCAAGGCAGATAAGCTGCCTGGGTTTGTTGCGAGGCTGACAGAGGATCAGCACAGAGACAGAGAGGTTGAGAGAGAGATGATGGTGTAGCTGCTGCTGACGACACATGCAGAAGTGATGGGTCGCAGAGGACTCGAGGGTTAGCTGGTGTGGGCGCCTTCTGGAGTGAGAGTGGCCGGGTTCATTCTGATGTGTTTGGTACAGCAGGCAGGCGAGTTTCGTGGTGATCAGGGATGTGGTGTATCCTCGGCTGACAGGCCTGAGTGTTGTGTTTGTGGGTTGTGTGAGTAAGGCTTCTGTGTCGAGAGAAGCTTGTATGAAGTGTTGATCTGGAAATAAAAAGCTGGGTGTTTGTCTTGTTTTATGGTGCCCCTGTTTTGGGCTGTCTGTCTGGCGTGGGTTGGGTGGTGAAGTGCGAGAATAGTTCCAGCCGGTGGCTGGTGGTGCCCCCGTTCGTGTGTGTGATTCCAAGTTTGCGAGGTGGAAGGGCTGTAGAGGCAGGCTTTTCTTTCTTTTTTTCACCTCACATCCTTCTGGTGCCCCCACTGAGGATTGCTCAAGGATTGTTCCACTGAGGAGTTGCTCAGGCATTGTGTGACTAAGGAGTGGCTCAGGCGTTGTTCGTTGCCTAGAAGGGCGTGTGTTCCGCTGAGGAGAGCTCAGGGATTGGCATAGGCTGTCATGATGTGGTCTTATCCAGAGTTTCATGGCAGGAAGGGAGAAGATGTGTGTGACTTTTTGGATCAGATGGAGATGGCATGCATTAGCAACCATGTCACGGATGAAGAGCAGGTTCTGAAGCTGATAAGGATTTTCTTGAAGGGAGATGCCCGAAGTTGGCTGAAGGGTTTTGAAGCACAGGATGCTGGTGTCTTGACCTTGGGCAGGTTGAAAGAAGGGCTTTTGGAGCGATTTCAGCAAGTGGAGGATTCTGGTGTGCTTTGGCAGGAGCTGAGCGTCTTGAAGCAGGTACATGGACAATCACTGGATGATTTTATGAAGGTATTTACATGTTTGTGGAGTAAGTGGTGTGTGACATTGAAGCAGGAAGTTCCTCCAATGTTTCTGAAGAAGAGCTTGTTTATTGATGGTTTGCTACCCCATTTGAGGATCAGGGTTGAGTTGAAGAATCCTAGGTCATTTGATGATGCTGTTAGTATTGCTAGGGAAAAGGAAGGCAAGGTTTTGAAGCAAATGGAGATGGGTATTTATCCGTATGAAGGTATTGTGTCTGCGAGGGATAAGCAGGTGAATCTGGTTGAGGTGAATAAGAGTCCTATGCAAAGTTTGATGAGACAAGAGCCTCAAAGGCCGATACAGGTGCAAAGGGGTATGTTTTATATGCCTTCTGATTTTTTTCCAAAGTTTGAAAAGCATGTGCAGGTGAATGAGGAGCAGGTGAAGGAACAAAGTGAAGATGAGGAATTGCCAGTGGATTCTTCTTTGGATGAGGACGTCGTGGCTGTACAGGACAATGAGTTGGAAGGTCCTATTGGAGATCATTTGGATTTGGATGACATGCATGCACAGGGAAGCAAAGAGGATGATGCCTTGGGATTGGCTGCTGATAAGAAGGAAGAGGAGCTGGATACAGGATGCTCTGAGGATGATTCTTTGACAGATTCTACGAGGGAGGAGGATGGGGTAGAGACTTCTGATGAAGTGAAGATGGATGCGGATGTGGAGAGCATGGAGGAAGATCCTATCATCATGGATTTTCTGGGACAGCTTGATGGTGGTATGGTACCTGCGATGGATGGTATGGATGATGTGGATGCATTATGTGCTGGGGAGTCTTTGGACGATGATACCAGGGGGGTTGGCAGCACTGAAGAAGGTATGCATGCTGATTTGGCTGATGAAGAGCATTGTGAGGAGAGCATTGTGCCTGAGGATGATATCTGGGAGGTTGCTAGCCTTGATGAGCAGGAGCCAGAGGTTGAGATGGATGCAGATATGGTTGAGAGTGTAGCTAAGGCTTCTTTGCGGATTGCTGAAATGCTGAAGGCAAAGTCCCTGGAAGACAAAGATTCTGAGCCAGTTGAGCTGTATGGTTATGGAGAGATGCCTGAATTGCAGGAGCTGGAAGTGCTGGTGGACACTCCCATGGGAGAGGATCTGGATTTTGGTGTGCATAAAGGTCAAGATGCTGGAACCTGGCCTTCACAGGTGTTGATGGATGGGATGCTAGATGCTGGAATGCCACATGTTTTGAAGACGAGGAGGTTTGTTGTGGGTGAAGTGGACGTAAATGATTTTGTGGCCCATATGGTTGATGTTTGGTATGCAGTGATGCAGCCATGGTGTTTGAGGGATGCTGGGGAATGGGATGGTGAGTTACTGTTTCCTTTTGATCCTGGTGGATAGCTATCGGACTATGCTAAATGCTGCTGAGCATGAATGCTCTAGCAGATGGGGGGGTGGCAAAGTATGTCAGGCGTTTTTCTGAGACGTCTTTTTGGTCAGTGTACATATGGGTGTATGGCAGTTGTGCAGAGTTTTGCTCAGGAGAGCGTTGCCAGGTGTTCAGTGTGGATGGATTTGGTTTTGGGCTGGTTGCAGGCCTGTCCGGGTGAGAGGTTCGCTGGGTTGATTCAAGCTGCTCGGCCGTTTGATATGTGTGGGCACGTCAAAAATGGACTGGGCACCTAGTTGTGTATGAAGGCATGGGCATTAAAGACAAGAGGGGCCGGTGTTGCCTTGGGAGCGAAGGTGTGATAGTGGCCATCCATTAGGCTTAAAACAAAATAAGAAAATAATAATATTCACATGGCTATAAAGGAAAGGCCACATGGCTGTCTATTGGGCTGCAACGTAGCTGCCAACGGATATTCCAGAAGCAGTCGAAGGTGGCGGGGAAGTCGGCAGCGTGCAGTAAAAGGTGAGGTCGCCGTTTGTGAGCGTGGGGGCTTCCGGTGGTTCTACTGCAGAGAGGCACTGCAGCTGCGAAAGGTGAGCGTGGGGGCTTCTCGGGCGACGAATACTGCAGGCGACATGCTGCTACAGATGCGAGAGGCGTGGAACGCTTTGGAGCGCAGTTGGTCGAAAGTGGATGGGCTGCAGAAGTGTGGGAGTCTCCCCGTGTAAAGAGCTCCTTGACGACGTGCGTAGCTGGTGTGGTCGCAGAGAGAAGCGGCCAGAGTGTTCTGAAGAAGAGAAGTGGGCTGGGGAGCAAGAGGACGAGTCGCAGAGAGAAGTTCTCGAAGGTCGCCGAAGAGGGAGCCCGCCAGCGTAGCTGCAGCAAAGGTGGTTGTCGTGTAGGGGCGTGGGTTCTCAGGCAGCGTAGCTGCAGCCATACGCAGTGGTGGTGGGAGCCTCCCTGGTGTGAAGGCGCATAGGCTGGCGCTAAGAGTACGTGGGCTGGCGACTGCAGAAAGAGATGAAGTGGGCGCAGAAGTGCAGTGAGGACTGGAGGTGAAGAAGTGGACGTGGCTGTGGGCGGCCTCCAGTGTTAAGAGGCGAGTGCAGCAGGCGGGAAGCTGAGGCACACAGAGTTGAGGGCTTTGTAGAAGGGGGACACGGAGGCGTCCCTTGTGTGAAGAGCAGGTGTTATTGACGTGGCTTTTTTCTCGGAAGGGGACAGCGCAAGCGAGAGGGAGCTGTTGTCATGGATAAAGGGGAGCAGATAAGCTGCTAGTGAAAAGGTGGCTGGTGTGGGCCGCCTAGAAGACAGGACAGAGGACAGGGTGCCGAGTGAGGCTGAGACAATGAAGTGTTGCTGCTTGGTGGTGGGCCGGTAGCAAGGCAGATAAGCTGCCTGGGTTTGTTGCGAGGCTGACAGAGGATCAGCACAGAGACAGAGAGGTTGAGAGAGAGATGATGGTGTAGCTGCTGCTGACGACACATGCAGAAGTGATGGGTCGCAGAGGACTCGAGGGTTAGCTGGTGTGGGTGCCTTCTGGAGTGAGAGTGGCCGGGTTCATTCTGATGTGTTTGGTACAGCAGGCAGGCGAGTTTCGTGGTGATCAGGGATGTGGTGTATCCTCGGCTGACAGGCCTGAGTGTTGTGTTTGTGGGTTGTGTGAGTAAGGCTTCTGTGTCGAGAGAAGCTTGTATGAAGTGTTGATCTGGAAATAAAAAGCTGGGTGTTTGTCTTGTTTTATGGTGCCCCTGTTTTGGGCTGTCTGTCTGGCGTGGGTTGGGTGGTGAAGTGCGAGAATAGTTCCAGCCGGTGGCTGGTGGTGCCCCCGTTCGTGTGTGTGATTCCAAGTTTGCGAGGTGGAAGGGCTGTAGAGGCAGGCTTTTCTTTCTTTTTTTCACCTCACATCCACAACCAAAAATTGACATTTGACTCGGACATGGCGTGAGGGGCTATGAGACCAAGCTAGAGAAAACAAAATAAAGATATTACAATATATTACTTTTAATGTTGCATAAAATCACTCTATGGCATTCAAAAGAACATACCTTCGCGCACTCGAGACATCCATGCCTTCACACGATGATTGCCATCCCAAACAAGAAACTTCTTACCACTCAGTTCCTTCTATTTCGTCCTCAAATCTGTCATGTTGTACCACCCAGTATGGTCCCCATTCTTGCAAGTCTATTTGTGTGACCACGAAATACATAGAGCTTTCGGGACGTGTAAGTGAAACTAAAAAAGGAGGAGATGCTTCGACATAGCCATGGCAGTCAAAGGAATCATGAAACACCTCAAGTTGGCTAGAAACTGTACGGATGGCTTCATTTGGAATTAGCCTACATAAAGGGACCAATGGGGTAGAGGAATTGCGTTGCACAAAAAACTTAGTGAATACATCACCAAGCAATCCCAATTCAATAGATTTTCCAAGAAGCCTTCTATGGGTCTCCCCTTGTGACCAGTACTAGATTCAGGCATCTCCGTGTGAGTTGGAGGAGGTGAGCTCATTGAGCCAATTTCGTTCTCCAACACAAGCGCTTCTTCCTCATGAACAAGAGAATTATGTGCTTGTGTTTCCTCTCTAACAGGAGATACATGTGAGGACACAGGTGTCGTGATTGAGCTTCCTCGTTTAAGAGTCAAACAAACGCCCAAATCTAAGTGAGTATCCCCTGTTGTCTATAGTAAGACGCACACAGCAAGCCCAAGTAAGTATATCTAAAAACATAAAAACACAATCTCAGTAGAATCTTGGCTATTCACATCATATACCTTTCTTAGTCTTTGCCTGTTTTTTTCCCTGCTTTTCTTGGAGCCATCTCTCTCTCTTTTGCCTTGAATATGAGTAGCAAACACTTTGAGCTAAATGATAGATAGGAGACGAAAGGTTAGTACATCTCTCTCAGGCCGGCCATGGCGGCTGGTTGTGGGGGCCCCTCAGGGGGATGGGTGGGATGGGAGGAGTCCCTCAGGGGGCTGAAAGAGGTAGTACATGCCTGGATTGGCCAGAGCAACAGGGGGCAAGGGGGGGATGTGGAGGATGTGCAAGCCCCCGGCAAAGCCGGGGGCAGGTCTGCGCTAACCCCGGGGGCCTGGACTGGCCAGAGCAACAAGGGGAAAGGGGGGGATGTGCAGGCCCCCGGCAGAGCCGGGAGCAGGTCTACACTAGCGCAGACCATCCCCCGGCTCTGCCAGGGGCCTGGACTGGCCGGAGCAACAAGGGATCACACCTGCCTGGAGGTAGATCCTCGCCGCCTCTCTTAGCCACTAGACTCTCCATCAACATGAGAATGCAATGCAGAAATGTCAGGCATACTAAGGGGCTCAACCACTTTCTCTTTGCCTTTATGTGATGTACTAATCACATTTGTAGGACTGGTATTATGACGCAACCTACCACTCCATGGTCTATTAACTGAACCACTAGATGAGGACTCTCCTGGTCCACTCAAAGACTGTGATTGTTGTTGACTTGCATTCTGTGCAACCACATTTCCACTCACATCAGCCCCAACAGCTTCTTTTTCAGCAGCATACCAGCTGCTCATCTCATAAAAAACAACATCCCTGCTTACCCTCAACTCACGTGTAGCAGGGTTATAACACCTGTATCCCTTTTGCTCAAGGGAATATCCAATAAACACACATTTTTTCAGTTTTTGGATCCAGCTTAGTTCTCAGCTCATCTGGCACATGCACATATGCAATGCATCCAAAGACTTTCAGATGAGACAAATCAAGTTTTCTGCGAGTAAACCTCTCCTCTAGATTTACATCATGTATGGTTATAGTTGGAGTCTTGTTCATGATGTAAACTACTATAGAGACAGCCTCAGCCCAATAGCTATGCGGCATATTCTTCTCTCCCATCAATGGTCGTGCAATCTCAGCAATGTGCCTATTTTTTCCCTCTCAGCAATTCCATTTTGTTGCAGAGTGTATCTGCATGTAAACTGTCTCCGAATACCATTCTTCTTTAAAAATTCAGAGAACTCATTGGAGAAGTACTCTCCCCCTCCATCTGACCTTAGGCACTTTACATATTTCCCTGTTTGCTTTTCAACCATAACTCTGAAATTCTGAAAATGAGTGAACGCCTCATCCTTCTCCTTCATGAAGTATACCCACACTTTCCTTGTGTGGTCACATCAATAAATCTCACATAATACCTACAGCCTCCCATAGACATGGTCTTCGTAGGACCCCATATATCTGAATGCACAACATCTAGTGCATTTCTACTCACATTTATGTCACGTGGAAATACATGCTTTGTTTTCTTTCCAAAATTGGCATGCTTCACATATTTTATGCATACCTTCAACTTTAAACTTTGGCAGCCCTGTCACAATTGCTTTAGTCTGCATAGACTTCATTCTCTACACATTCACATGTACAATTCTTTTATGCCAAATATCTATGTCTGCAACAACTCTTGAACCATTTGCAGCACTCACTTCAGGCATGTTTACATTCAATGTAAACATTCTGCCCACTATGTTGCCTTTTGCAACCAACCTGCACTTGTCTTTAAAGTCTTCAACATAACAACCATCAGGGTTAAACCGAACCTGAACAACAAACCCTACTCAATCATCTGGTCAACTGAAACCAGATTCTTTTTTGTTATGTTCGGAACATGAAGTACATCTGCAAACAAGGTACTTCACTTTGCCATCCTGCATAGACAGTGGCACATCTCCAACATGGGCAATCGGATGAGCAATGTCATCCCCCCTTGTTTCCATAAAACCTCGTCTTTCAAGGTTTTTCATCTCCTTGAACCACTCCCCATGACTTGTCATGTGGTTTGAAGCACCTGAATCAATGTACCATACATCATCTTTATGTGCTGCTTCAACAATTTCAGACATGGTATTAACAACATGCTGCATAACAAACAACCTTTCATTATCCTTATTGTTTTTTCTCGAGGATGCATAGTTGTTTTACTGCAATTTTCTATTTTGCATGTCAGCCTGCTTCTTATAACAATCTGCCTGAACATGTCCAGGCTTACCACAATAAAAGCATCCACGTGTATCATTATACTACCTTTACCAATTTTCACGACCTCTTTGACTCCCCCTGCCTCTGAATTGGCCTCTTCCACCTGCGTGTTGTTGTTGTTGTGAATTCTGGGACTGTTGTTGTTGCTGCTGCTAGCCATAATTCTGATTCCTATTCGGCCACCTCCTTGGCCGCGTCCATGACCTCCTCTCCCTTGTCCTCTTCCTGAACTTGTGTAGAAGGC
Source organism: Cibotium barometz (assembly GCF_041138505.1). Lineage (NCBI taxonomy): Eukaryota > Viridiplantae > Streptophyta > Polypodiopsida > Cyatheales > Cibotiaceae > Cibotium > Cibotium barometz. The sequence continues at coordinate 42,462,942 of NC_141081.1, read as the reverse complement.
CTATTGCTTTGAGCTATTTTTGTTTTGTGAAGACTATTGGTCTTCACCCAAGCTCTTCTCTTCTATAATCAACATAGACACCAAATATGTGAAATTGGGAATGTTTTCTCGAGTTTGAATAGACATTTTGAATGCCCTGTATTGTGGCCCAAGACCACGTAGACAGACTTCCACCTTATCATCATCATCTACTGAAACTCCAATAGATGCAAGGGATTCCACAATACCCTTGACCTTCAATGCATAGTCATTCACAGACATACTCTTTTTCTCCACACAGTATGAAGTTCATTCTTCAACTGTATCTTTCGTGCCTTGGTATTCGTTTCATAGAGTTTTACCAAGGTGTCCCATGCCTCCTTGGGGGACTTGGCATCCTATATGTGCCCAATCATGGTGTCTTGTATACTGATAGAGAGCCAATACACAACTTTTCTAGCTCCTTGGTTCCAATCCTTGAACTCTTTCACATCTGCAGCAGTCAGATTGATCTCCGGTATCTCCGGTGCCTCTTCATGCTCACCTTCTATGTAGTCCCAGAGTAACCCTTTCCCATTAGGAAATTTGTCAACCTGAACCTCCAAGCATGGAAGTTGTTCTTATCAAGCTTCTCAGCAACAATATGGTTTATGCCATCATTTGACATCTTGCCAAACACACAAATTTACCAAAAATAGCACTCTAGTTTGTCCCTGCACAAACTGTTGTATTTTCTATAGTGGTACTGTACTACACTCAAATGTCACAACCAGTGACCTCAATGTGCATACATACACCCAATGGCAACTGTTGACCTCCTTGCAGCACACACAATGTCTGCACAACCAATCTGTCTTCCTGCAGTTCTTAAAACAGAGTTCTAGACAATCGATGACTTACCCACAGTACTCGAAATCGCCTGCTTTCCAAAAAACGGAGGTCCTAACGCACCCGAAACGCGTTTTTGGCCCAAAAAATTTTGTCCAATAGGACTTTATAGTTTCCCTATAGCTTTACTCCCAAAAAGAAAGCTCCTCAATCAGAGATCGTTTGCCGGTACCTCCCGTAGAGCTCCTGACAAGGGTGTAGTCACCAACACAAATAGGGAAGAGTAGTTGAAGCTCTTACCCTCGTACCGCTTCTTGTGCTTCTCTTGCTTTGCAGCTCAGCCCTTAGCATGAACCAGGCTCTAATACCATGAAAAGATGGAGGGGAGAAGAGAGCTTGAGCTCTTCTAAGCACACACACACTCACAAAACCCTAAAAGAGAACACACAAGGTGAGAGGCTGAAAATCTTCTTCTTCTTCACACAACACTTAACACACCATATACAAAGATAAGAGTACACCATATGAAAAGGTACTCAAGCAAATACATACTAGGGCTCTCTATAGTGTGAACGGCACTATAACTATGCTAGTCTCTAGAATGGCTGTCACACAGCCTGTCATCCCACTGGCTCCATATCACCCACGATCTTACCACCCATGCCAGTGGTGTAAGTGTGGGGCCTATCCCCCAGGCGGGTCCTTAGTGTCCACCGCCTCATTAGATGAGCTCGATATCTCAACAGTGGTACCCCTCATCTGAGTATAATTCTTTAGCACACATCTTGGGGTACTTGGCTAGCAGTTCTTCATTTTTCTCTTTCTCCTCTTTAGTCAAATCTTTTGCTAGCATCTACAACAATTCACCCTTTGGAATATTTGGTTTCATAGCTTGAGCACAAGTTGATTCTGTTGAATGATTATTCGTCTTCCGTATACCACAAATGTCTGCTTCCAATTCTAATAAACTCTAGTCCAATTTTGATTCCCCATATGTTTCAAATGAGCTAGTACAATATTCATCATAACTGCAAAACAGGGAAGCTGAATCAACTTCTCTCTCTGTTTTCCACTTCTATCCAATCTCCAAAATCTTACCTATTTTTAGATCATATCTTATCCCTTTTCCCTTGGGTTTGTCAACAAACAAGTCTATAACTGCAAAACAGGGAAGCTGAATCAACTTCTCTCTCTGTTTCCCACTTCTATCCAATCTCCAAAATCTTACCTATTTTTAGATCATATCTTATCCCTTTTCCCTTGGGTTTGTCAACAAACAAGTCTATATACCCTCTATACCAGTCCTGTCTGAACCTCATTGCAATGAGCCAGGGCCTTCCCAGTATGATGGGATATGCCCCAACCCTGGCTGGCATTACATGCATGTCAATCATCACTACCTTCTGCCCAAGTATATTCATCTCCATGGAATTACATGCATGTCAAATCATCACTACCTTCTGCCCAAGTACATTCATCTCCATGGCCTCAATCACACCCAAGCATTTGACTTTTGAACTATTGGCCATTTTAACACTGAATATGGACTTTCGTGTCACTTTCAAACCCAAGTCATGAATTGCTTCCTGCGTTATAACACACATTTGAGCCCCACCATCTATGTACACCTTGCTTACTATTCTTCCCTAAATCCAAACATCTACTATAGGCAAAATGTTAGACACTCTGCAAAGTTGAACCACATTATCCTGAGGTGTCTTAACCTTGACCCTTCTAACACTGGCTAGCTTATTCCACTGTCTTCTTATGTTTGAGTTCAGCTGCACAAAAGCTGGCCATATGTAATATCTGCTTTCTTATTCTTCACATCTAATAGGATATTGTAAGGGGATTCCCCCTCACTTAGCTAAAAGTCATCCTTTATAATTTTTCTCTTTCTGGATCTAGCTCTCCCTGCCTATTGGACTCTAGCTTCTCCATGGGTGCCTCTCCCTGCCTATTGGACTCTAGCTTCTCCATGGGTGCCTTCCCTTTTTCTCTTTTCTTCTTTGCCCTTGTTTCCTTACCATATCCCTCTGACTCAGATTTTTGCAACCTTGTTCTCTTGTTAGCTAACATGTCAGCTTTATCTTCATTCTCTTCTTCAATGATCTCAAGCATGTGTACATTCCCTAAAGGGCCTCGAGGTGGTACCTGCCCTTGTACTGGCCCTTGGTTCCCATTATTCATCTCCCTATTTCCTACTCCTATCATTCCTGTAGGCCTCTAAATTATTGGGTATACTCCTCCTAGCTCCCTCCTTGGCTAGGTACACTCTGGAGAAATATTTTCCCTCTCCCCATAGTTAAGGAAATGGAAGTTCTCCATTCTATTTCTTAGAGGTCTCTCTCCTTGTGGTCTTTGGACCTAACTCTGAATGCCCTACACATCAAGGTTTAGATTCCCAATCTACTCAATTAGCATTTGGATTTCCTAATGCAGACCTTCTTGACCCCTGTCTTGCTCAGTAGCCCTTGGCATTTCAGCAAAGTGATCTCTTTCTATATGAACTTCAACTGGTAATGGCTCAACAACATGTCCACAAGTACTATGTTTGTATCTGGTTGACAAACCTGACACACTTTCTTTCTGAGCTAGTTCCTATTTATACAGCTTCTTCTTCCACTGTTCTATTTTGCTAGTATCACTACCTCAACATAGGTATTTGGGTCTTTTAGCTCAACTTTATCCTTTATAAATCCATGCAACAAAACTATGAACCTATCCTTTTTTTTCAAAATCAGGTGGTACCTGATTTTTCCCTAACACCTCACAATTTTCCTCCAAGCACCTTCAAATCTGTTTACAAAAACAAAAATTTCCTTATCCTTCCCTTGGTATAGCCTACTAAGCTCCTTTAGACTTTTAGTCTTCCCATACTTCCTCCTTAACACACTTCTGAAATAATCCCAATTACCCCTCTATTCCTTTGTCAGCACATCTTCATATCATTCCCTCGCTGCTCCCTCCATAAGCAATCCTATCATCCGGGCTTTATATGCATCATCATCCCTATTATTCCTCAATTTTGTCAACTCAATCCTCCTTACAAACTAAGTGACATCTTTCCCTCTCTAAAACCTCTAAAAACATCATAAGAAAGATGAGCCAAGAGTTAATCTACAAGTGATTTCCAATGTGCAAATCAATGCCTTAAGCAAGAGCTTTTTGATCCTCAGTGGGGGAACCAAAACATGTGTGCTTGTTGGGTGATGGCCTCTATATCACCACCAACAGACATGATAAAAGACATATAGAGAGAGGGTGCACACACACAAGAGCAAACCCTAATAGATTGATATAACCCTAGAGGGAAGCCATATCCACTCTCACATAATGCATAATAGAAGAATACTACACACCACACACTACATGTGATGTGTTCACACACCAAATAACCCTATCTAATGTCAACACATTGTGGGACAGTTGGACGTGGCCATTTATTATCACCCACATGCTAGTGTCTACCATACAAGCACATATCGTGCTTGGCTCCATCTGTCATCGAGCTTGTAATCTCAACAGCTCTCAAGCTCATGATGTACATCCATAGATGAAGATGAGCTTGGGCTATCAACACTCCCTCTTAAGTGTTGAGAGTGTTGATATCCCAAGCTCATCTACATCTTCATCGGCAGTACATCATGAGCTTGAGAGGGGCTGTTGAGATTCAAGCTCGATGTCAGTGTGAGCCAGCTATGCTATGTGCTGGCAGATTAGGTAGGAACATGTGTGAGACATAAATGACCGCGTGTCCAGCTGGTCATAGTGTGTGTGGACATTACATTAGGTTTACTTTGTAGTGTGGACATAACACTATGTTGTGTTCCCTTTTGTGTGGGTAAGTGAGATGGTGACTATGGCTTCTCTCCTTCTTTATGGTTGATGATTATGGATTAGGGTTTGCTTCTCTTGTGTGTGTTACATCCTGCTTCTGTTTTTTTTATCATGGTATCAGAGCCAAGAGCTCATTAGCTGAGTTGTGAGAGTGAGTGAGAGAAGAGAGAAGAAGAAGGAAAAGCTGTGAAGGAAGCCATTGGAGCTTGGAGCAAAGGAAAAGCTGTGGAGCACACACCGGCATCAGATCTGAGAGCTAAGGACCATTGGTGAGTGTAGCAAGACCCACTCTGCGGATTGCAGGTACCAAAGAGCAAGTTAAGTGAAGATTGAAGGGCACAAAGCAAAGGAAAAATTCTGTTTTTTTCTCTAAGCTTTCATGGAAAGCTTGAAGTGAATGTATACTCTTGGCAAATGTATACACAAAGGCACATGTATTTGGGCTTGCAAATGTATTAGCAAAGTGGGCACAAGCAACATACAGAATCTTGAAGCAGATTGATGCATACAGATTTGAGCAAAATCAAGTGAAAGTGAGTTTATGCAAAAATTTCTGGTTTTTCACAAAAACAGAAAACATACCCCCCGTGGAGGATCAATTGCAGGAGCTAGAGGCAAAATTGAGCTAAACCCTTCATACCCAAGGTAGATTAGGTCATTGCTAAGAGGCCTATCTATTCAATTGTGATTTCCCCTCTCTCTACAGCCCTCTGGAGCAGGCGGTGCATGAAGATGCAGAATTCTGGACAGTTTTCAAAGATTTCATCCTAATTCACTCATTTGGACACCAAATTGAATGCTTTAAAGCTTGGAGAGTTTAGCAAATACATTGCTAAGGCCTTGTGATGCTTGGTTGCAGCTCATTTCATGTATTTGGAGCTCATTGAAGTGATTTATCAGAGGTGTGCAGGTTTGCAGAAATTCTGTCTAGAAACAGAGCATTTTTAATCAAGGCATTAATCTTTGCCTATATCAAATTGGCCAAATTCCTCTGGTACAAGTAGAGTCCTATGAGTTGCTAAACTTTTGAATCAAAAAGTTTTGGATTTGGAGAAGATTTGAAGGAGATAGAGCAATTTTAGTGAGAGGTGGTACCTGACAGGTGCAGAAAAATTCAAACCAGAGGTTACAAAACTTGGTGGTTCTCATTCCCCTTGAAGAATTGGATCAAACCCTTCTAGGATATGTTGGAGCAATGTGTTGGGAAGCTAATGCAAGTTGAATCATTGCATTTGGACAAGATTTGAAGGATTTAGAGCATAATCTTGACTGGTTACTGGCGAGAATTTACTGGCGAGAAAAAAACCAGAAAATTTTTTGTGAAGGAGTTTCATTTGATTTCAACTTTGATCGAGTGTACATTGTTGGTGAACCATTGTGGGATGTTAATGCACACAATTTGCAAGCATTTGATGTGATTTGAAGAGATTTGGAGCATTACAGGTACTTCGTACATTGTGATCGAAAGGGTACATCTACTCTATTTTTTTGTAACAATGGGAGATGGTCCGATACAGATTGTTGGAGAGAAGCTTGATCGCACTAACTTTCAAGTATGGAAGTTTAGAATGAAGAGTTTTTTGAAAGGCAAAGGGTTGTGGAGTCTTGTCTCGGAGGAAGACCCGGAGCCATACCTACCTCCTCAACCAAATAATGCTCAGTTACTGGCTCACAAGCAATGGGTAGAGCGGTCCTCGAAGGTGTTGCATTATTTTTCAATATGTGTAACAGATGCCTTGCTTATTCACATCCAAGATGCAGATACACCGAAAGAAGCATGGGGTATCTTGTGCAGAATGTATGAGACAGACACTGGTGCCAGGAAGATACAACTAAAGCAACAGATTCACAGTGTAACACGAAGGAATCGGAGTATACATGAGTATGTTCAGGAAATCAAGGGTTATGCTGATTCCTTGTCATCAATCCATGCCCCAATGGATGATGATGATTTGGTTGCACTCACGTTGCGTGGTTTAGGCAAAGAATACAAATCTTTTGACACTTCCATCTCAGTAAGGTTGGGAGGAATGCCAGACTTTAATGAGCTTGTGTCATTGCTCATTGTGGAAGAATTGAAGCTTGGCCTTGGTGGTATGAGTGTTACAGGTGGTGCATCCTCGTCAAGCAATGATGAACATGCAAGAAATCAAGCTTTTTACTCATCTAGAGGCTTTCGAGGCAGGGGGAGATTCGCATCACGTGGACGTGGTGGTAATGGTCGTGGATGGCAGGATAGGCCTCCACAGCAGAATTTTCAGCCTTCATATGGTGCTCGAGGTGGTCGTGGTTATGCACCTCAGCGAGGCAGAGGTAACCCCCGTGGACGAGGACGTTGGCAAGGCCAACAAAATTCTATGCAAGATGTGGAATGCCATTATTGTGGCAAATATGGTCATATGGCGAGAGATTGCTTTCGCAAACAGAATGATTTGAGAGGGGGAAGAGCACAACGTGGTGGTCATTATGGTGGAAACTATGCACAACATGGTGGCAACTATGCATCAAGTAGCAATGATGGAACTGCAAATCATTTGTTTGCCATGAAGCATGTTGTGGGTTCTATGACAACAAATGCTGAGAATGATGATACATGGTACATGGACTCAGGAGCATCAAACCATATGACATGTCATGGAGAATGGTTTGAGCACATGAAGCCAATGGATGTGAAGGGCTATGTGGAAACAGGTGATGATACCCAGCATGTCATTACACATGTTGGAAGTGTACCATTGGTCATGCATAATGGTCAGACAAAGTCTATGTCAGATGTGCTGTATGTGCCTTCGATCACTAAAAGCTTGGCCTCAGTTGGTCAAATGGTAGAACAGGGATTACAGGTTAGATTCAATGAGCATGGATGCTTCGTTGAAGATTTTAAACATGGATGTAGAGTGATTGCTAAAGGCAAGAAAGAAGGAAGACTGTTTAAGCTGGATGCTGGAATTCCTGAGCTAAAATCAGCCATGTTCTCAAAGAGCAGGAATGTGGTACAGGATATTGACATGTGGCACAAGAGGATTGGACATGTCAATATACAGAGATTAAAGAACATGCAAACAAGGGGCATTGTCAGTGGATTGCCTCGATTTAAATATAATGGACATATGCATGTTTGTGAAGCCTGTCAGTTTGGGAAGCAGGCAAGGTTGAGGTTTCCTAGAGAAGGAAACATGAGTAATAGACCACTTGAAATAGTGCACAGTGATGTATGGGGCCCAGCACAAAACCCATCTATCAAAGGAAGTCTATACTATGTGACATTTATAGATGACTTCAGCAGGATGACATGGATATATTTTTTGAGAGAGAAGAGTGAAGTGCTGGAAAAATTCATGGATTTTAAAGCTCTTGTGGAAAAACAATATGGCTGTTGGATTAAGTGTCTGAGAACAGATGGAGGTGGTGAATACACCTCAAAAGCATTTGAGCATTTCTTGCGGAAGCATGGGATAAGAAGACAGTTGACATGCAGGTATACACCTCAGCAGAATGGTGTGGCTGAGAGAAAGAATCGTGTCATATGTGAAGTGGCAAGGGCAATGCTCAATGAAAAGAGCATGCCAGATTACTATTGGGCAGAAGCATGTGCTACTGCAGTGTATATCCTGAACAAATCACCTACAGCAGCCATTCATGGAAGCACGCCAGAGATGCGGCTCACAGGTTATAGGCCAGACATTGGACATCTTAAAGTCTTTGGATGTGTAGCTTATGTTCATGTACCTGCTGAAAGAAGACGGAAATTGGATCCTAAGGCAGAGAAATGTGTATTTGTTGGATATGCACAGGATCGCAAAGCTTACAAATGCTATAACCCTCAAACTAGACAAGTAGTCATCTCACGAGATGTTGTATTCGATGAGCTTGCTAGTTGGTATAAAGCCAAAGATGAGGGAGTCATTGACACACTTGAGGCGAATGTGCCTGTGAACTTGCCATCACAAGCAAGTTCTAGTTCTACTACTATGTCTGGGCCAGCAGCAGAAGCTGAGAGTAGTAGCAGTGTACGTCCATGGTCAGGACGTCTGAGACATGAGAGTGTGAGCACTGGGAGTAGTGCTATGGATAAAGGCAAGAAGAAAGTCGAGGGAATTGGGATCACAGGTTATGAGTCCTCTAGCTCAGAGAGTTTGGATGAGGAGCTAGGGATACCTGTTGTACGCACACCTGGTGTTAGGCAGGACAGATATGTGCCACCACATGCTCGAGTTACACGTGTACAGAGTGACCCGCATGCATTGCGGAGATCCCAGAGGGTCAGATATCCTGTTGACAGGTTGACATACAGAGATTTTGCTATGCACTATGCATACATGACATCTATGGTGAAGCATGTGGAACCTACATGCTATACAGAGGCTGTTGGAGAGCATGTATGGGAAAAAGCAATGGATGTGGAAATGGACGCATTGGTCCATAATGATACATGGGACTTGGTTGCACTACCAAAGGATAAGAATGTTATTGGATGTAAATGGGTTTACAAAGTGAAGTGCAAATCTGATGGTTCTATTGAAAGACATAAGGCAAGATTGGTAGCAAAGGGTTATGCACAGACCCATGGATTGGATTATGATGAGACGTTTAGCCCAGTGGCTAAGATGGGCACAGTGAGAGCAGTCATTGCTATGGCTGCAGCTAATGGCTGGGAAATGCACCAGATGGATGTTAAGAATGCATTTCTGAATGGAGATTTACAAGAGGAAGTATACATGGCACAGCCAGAAGGGTATGTACACCCTAGATATCCCACTCACGTATGCAGGTTGAAAAAGGCATTGTATGGTCTAAAGCAAGCACCTCGTGCTTGGAGTGATAAGATGAGCAGATATCTTATCTCACTTGGTTTTCAGACTTCTACAGCAGATTCTTCACTGTATGTGAAGAAGACACAGCATGGGATTGTTTTACTAGTCATCTATGTGGATGACTTGATTATCACAGGTGATCATAGTGCAGATGTGATGCATGTCAAGAAAGCTTTGAGTGGGCAATTTGACATGAAAGATCTTGGTGAATTGAGATACTTCCTTGGCATTGAAGTGGTGAAAGATCATGCAGGTACTTGGTTAGTACAGCGCCAATATGCATTGGATATGTTGGCAAAGTATGGCATGACAGGGTGTAAGCCTATGAGTACACCATTGGAGCAAAATGTGAAATTGCGGGCTGATTATGGCGAGGAATTGGATGATCCTTCTATGTACAGGAAGATGGTTGGTAGTCTCATATACATGACTATCACACGCCCAGATTTGAGTTATGCAGTGGGGCTAGTGAGTCAGTTTATGCAGAGCCCCAGGAAACCACATTTGGATGCAGTGAGACGCATCATGAGATATGTGAAAACCACAGCACATTATGGTTTATTCTATGAGAGTGGTAAAAGCTTGGACATACATGGCTACACAGATGCTGATTGGGCAGGTAGCGCATATGACAGGAGGTCTACTAGTGGATATGCTTTTACACTTGGCAGTGCTGTGGTGAGTTGGAGTAGCAAAAAGCAACCTACAGTTGCTTTATCCAGTACAGAGGCTGAGTACAGAGGTGCAGCCATTGCTACTTGTGAGGCTATATGGTTAAAGAGTCTCTTGGCAGATTTATGTGAGCCTCTTGATGGCAAAGTTGTCATACATTGTGACAACATGAGCAGTATGCAGTTGGCAAAGAATCCAGTATTTCATGCGAGGACCAAACACATAGAGGTCCATTATCACTTTGTCAGAGAAAAGGTGCTGGATGGTACAGTTGATCTTCACTATGTGAAGACTGATGAGCAGGTGGCTGATATCTTCACGAAGCCACTTAGCAGGGAGAAGTTTGAGTACTTCCGGACTATGTTGGGAGTACATGGGATGAGCTTGAGGGGGAGTGTTGAGAGTGTTGATATCCCAAGCTCATCTACATCTTCATCGGCAGTACATCATGAGCTTGAGAGGGGCTGTTGAGATTCAAGCTCGATGTCAGTGTGAGCCAGCTATGCTATGTGCTGGCAGATTAGGTAGGAACATGTGTGAGACATAAATGACCGCGTGTCCAGCTGGTCATAGTGTGTGTGGACATTACATTAGGTTTACTTTGTAGTGTGGACATAACACTATGTTGTGTTCCCTTTTGTGTGGGTAAGTGAGATGGTGACTATGGCTTCTCTCCTTCTTTATGGTTGATGATTATGGATTAGGGTTTGCTTCTCTTGTGTGTGTTACATCCTGCTTCTGTTTTTTTTATCATTAAGCTCATCGCATGTACTCCCAGCATGGTACGGAAGTACTTAAACTTCTCTCTCCCAAGTGACTTCGTAAGTATGTCGGCAGCCTGCTCTTCAGTCTTCATATACTTCAAATCCATTATATTATCCAACCCTTTCTCCCTGACAAAGTGATAGTGGACCTTTATATGTCTGGTCCACGTATGAAAAACTAGATCATTGGCTAATTGTATGCTTCTCATGTTGTCACAATGAATGACAACCTTGCTCTCAACAGTTCTCCCAAATCATCCCAGGAGTTTCTTTAACCATACTCCTTCACATGCAGCTATGGCAGCTCCTCTGTCTTAGCCTTTGTACTAGATAAAGCAACAATGGGTTTCTTCTTACTACTCCAAATCAGCACAGCACTCCCAAATGTAAAGGCATAACCACTAGTAGATCTCCTATCATAAGAAATACATGCCCAATCTGCATCTATGTAGCCATATACATCTAAGACTTTACCATGCTCATAAAGAAGACCATAATGTACAATGGTCTTGACATAAAGCATGATCTATTTCACTACATCAAAATGAGGCTTCCTAGGGCTTTGCATAAATTGACTCACTAGCCCCACATCATAACTCAAGTCTGGCTATGTAATAGTCATGTAAATGAGGCTGCCAACCATCTTCTTATACATAGATGGATCTTCTAACTCTTCACCAAAATCATGTCTCAACTTCTTTGAGGTCCCCCGCCCGCTCTCTGCGGCTCCTGCCGGCGGTGGAAGCAGCATCGGCCTCCCATGTGGGGTGGGGTCCACACACCCGAGGCCTCACCCGTGGATGTCCGAGATGAGAGGCTAGCCCGGGGGACGATCCCCGGGCCTGAAACACTCCCCTCACCCGGAAGGCACGGGCGATTCCGCCAGGAAGGGAAAAAATCTTTTAACTAGGAGATTACTCTAACGAGTCAAGTCTTGACTAAATTAAACTGATCTGACCGAACTTGAAGTCACATGGTCAGATCAAGAAGAGACTTGCACTTGATATATGGAATCACTGCTTTTTTCCTCATTTCTGAGGCACAGCCGATGATCCCCTCCCATAGAACAAGGTCTTCTCAGGATTTAAACTGATTAACGTAACTAATCGTATCTAATTGTTTCTCAGGAATCCTCTGATCCAACCTACTAACCCCATCCAGCCCATGGGTCAGCCAACCACCTGCGACCACTGAATTGGTGGGATTCTTTTATAAAGATTTGATTGGGTTTTGGCCCGGGTACCGAGGAAAAGAGTTCCCAAGCCCCCTAGCCGGCGATTTATGCAAAAATCAAATAGGCATACCACATACACACCCAATATGAAATTGCCATTTATAACAGATTCGACTGGCTTTAAGACAATCCTTGAATAAAATCATAATATTTTCGATCATCATTTTCCAAAATTCCAAGTCCATTGTATTACAAAAATGCATCCTCTGAACTCTCCGTTGAAGACCAGCTGGCCAACCAACGAGATCCAGTATCAAATTTTTGTTCCCAAAAACCTTTCCTTTTTGTCCATCATATATCTTCCTCGATGTATGCCTCGGTGTCCTAGCAACCGCGAGCCCGTGCATCGCCTGGTCAGAATCCTCTAGGATCCTCCTTAGGTGTCCTAGCACTTCACTTAGGGATCGCTTCGTTGGTCCTCGCCCGTCGTACCGAAAGCGCACCATTTTAACCGTACCGAGGCTAGTCAAGACCTCGGCAGGTTTTGCCACGGGGACGTCCCTTGACGACTCCTTGCCAACTGTTCCAACGAACCTCCTCTTAGAAAAACATAAGCCAAATGCAGCATTCTGGCGTAAAACAGTCCTTTGAATAAAAAACAAAGTTTCCAATGCAAGTCAGATTCCAGGTTGCAAAGACCCTTGTTTGGGACATCATAGCATAGCGGAGGCTACACTCCAACCCACACACTTTGTCAATCCGTGAATGCAACCCGGTTAGCGCATAGAGGCTATCTCGAATGGGAGAAGATTAGTTAACCACTCACTAATGACTTCTAATCCTACTCAATCCTTCTTCAACAATCAAGCAATCAATCGTTGATTCCTTCTCAATCTAACATAATCAACGCATCAAGATTAGGCTACACTTAAGCACAAAAATACAACTTATGCAAAGAATCTAACATGCAAAGAGCTATCACACAAGCCTCAACTACACATCATTTCATGCACAAGCTTCATCACATGCACTCTACAATTCACAAATCAGATTTTAGCATCAAAACATCATTACGAAATCTAGATTAGCAAGTGTGTAGACCGCAACCTCAAATCATTGAATACGTAGAGAATAGAGAGTACAAGATTGAAGCAAGAATGGAGATGGAGAGCCTTGGGAGAGCACATGAGAAGGAGCTATGGAGCAAGCTCTCTCTATGAGCCTCTCAACCAAATGACCAATGAGTCCTCCTTAGCTCTCAAATGGGCCACTTTTTATACAAAAACTCTAAAACTCCCAAAAGTTCCCATGTGGGATTATTGTCAAGCCCACTCCCACATTCATCTACAACTTGGAACTCTTTACAAGAGCCCTAAGTGTCTTTTTTGTTGCATCCTTGCATTGATCTTCATTCGTATGCAACACTCCCCCCTTCCTATTTTGCGCACATCCTCGAGCGCGGTAGGAGCACGAGCTGCAAAAAAAATAATGGATACAAGTAAAGCCTTTTATTGAAAAAAAGAAAAGAAAAGAAGAAAAGAAAAAACAGCAATGACAATTCCACATGTGGTGACCAATATGTTCTCAAGTAACCCAAGGGGATGTTCTAAGCTTCCATCTGCTAGCTGCAAGCGCATCCTGGTACTCCTAATAGCTGGTTTGCCCCACTTTTCCCAAATGGACCTTGTCACAATGCCCACTCCTGCACCACTATCAAGTATTGCAGTTGAAGCTACTTTTCGCACTTCTAATGGGAGGGTAGCATTTCCCTGATCGTCCTCACAAAATTTTCCTACTTTGTTGATAGGAACTAGCATAACATGCTTTGTCTCGGGGTGTATAGTACACTCATGGTGACCCTTTTGTAGCAATACTTGCTCTGACAAACATGTGGCAATATCATTCCACAACTCAAGTCGAATTTTTATCAAATCAAGCAAAGGTAAGGTACAAGCCACTGGTGCTGACAAAATAGCTTGCACGATACTCATATCCTTCTCCTTTGTCAACCTTTTATGCATGGAGGGTATCCTCAAGGTTTGAGAACAGTTCTCATATTCTCCCAGATATGATGGTAAGGTTTTCATTGTATGCTTACTTCTAGGAGAAACAATTGTTTGAACTTCCTCCTGGATGCTTGGGCGTCTAAAGTTGTTTTTCGTGCCCCTGGTAAAATCCACCTTAGAGAATGGAGGCAAACTAATAGAAGACATGTTCTCATTAACTTTCTCATGAACTGCGGCCCACATCTCATTTGCCATGTCCTCATTAGCATCAATAACTTCATCATTGCATGGGAAGACAAGGCTAGGTGGTGGCAGAATTCCTCCTTTCAATTGGGTGTCAATTGGTGCAGACCTTTCGCTATGAGCTTGTGAAATGAGCTCACTTTTCATTTCCTGACTTGATGACACTTCCGGTATGGTTTCTAATGTTGGCTTAAGAGAGGTTGGGCCCCGAGGAATAGGTTGTGGTGGTCCCTCAAGTATTGACTGAGCTTCCCTAATGAGTTGCTGATGTACAGCTAGATTGATCTTCTCCTCACGAGGGTTTGGGTATTCTTGAAGCTTCTTAGGTAGCTCAGATAAAGTTTCAATGCGACTTCTATGAGCATCAATGATGGCATCTAGAGTCTCATTCACTTTATCCACAAAAACAGAACCCCCAGAACTATCCTCGGTCGTACTAGTCTCATCTTATTTAGCACTAGGCCCAGGTTGAGGTTGATGTTCCTCATGCATTTCTTGGGATGTAAAAGTTTTATCCCTCATGTTTTGTTTAGAGGCTTCTTGAGAACTAGTGGATGCACTTTTAGTTCGCTTGTTGCGGTTCTTTTTCCTCCTAGTGGTCTTTTTTCTATTGGAATGTAGGGTCTTGTCCACTAGATTTGCCTTTGCATCCCTAGTTCGAGGTGTCTCATCAGTCTGCATTTCGGCATTTCGTGTCTGTGATCTAGTCAAGACTCTAAGTGGCACGACATCCTCATTCTCAGATGAAGGTGGTGATGGAACTGCCCCTACAAGGTTGAGTGAGACCTTTGGTTGAGAGGTGCCTTCCTCATGTGGTTTCAGCAAACAATCCTTTGGGAAGTGTTCTACACAACACCCTAGACAATATCTTTCAATTGGTGGAAACTGTTGTACTGTTGTATTGGATCGAGATGCTTGCCTTGAGCGATGTGGACAATCACGAGCCCAATGGGGTTCTCCGCACTCATAACAGGGGCCCATTAGTTTGGCTTCTACTTTCCTTTGCTGCCATTGACTTGAGGGGCCTGGAGTCCTAGGTTGGTAGCTGCCTAGCAACATTAAAGAGTTTTGTTCCCCTGGTTGAATCTCCAGTGCTTGGCTTGGGTATGCAGGACTTTCAAAGAGATTTTCCTTGGATGAATATGATGCGTATTCCTCCTCCACATAGCCTGGGTTTACCAAGTCTCTACACATATTTGAATTGTCGTAGTCAACAACCCTCACAGGAGCAATCCCAGGAGCAGGAGGTTGGGCACCAAGAACAGGTCGTGCTTTCTCTTGTGCCATCGGTGGCTTACGTTCAAAATTAGTATACTGTTGATACATTTGTGGAGCCACTCCTCCCCTTGGCTACTCACGTTCTTGTCTCATTCTTGCAATGCGAGTACATTCTTGTGTGGTATGGGTAAAGTTCCAAGCACAGGCTTGGCACCTCTTTTTTGTGGGTTGGTTTGTGACTAGAGGAGAAAAGGTATTACATTCCTCTGTTTTATGGTTACCGCCACATGCTCCACAAAGATGAGGACCTGGAGGTATTACACTCCTCATTCGTTGCTGCTGTTGTTGTGGCTGCATGGGTGGGCGATAGGTCTGTCCCAATCTCCTTAGTACTAGGTTAGCTATCTGGTCTGGATTTACTAGCGCGCTAGACCCTGAACTTTGGTCATCACCCCACTGATCTCTAGGTTTCACCTCAGGGCCAGAACCATCTTGGAATTTGAAGTTATCGGTGAAATCCATAGCATCATGGCAACACTCATTGAAATTTGTATGCTTCTTCGCATAGAGATGTGTATGCAGTGTTGAATTTTTGAGTCCTTTTAAGAAGAGAGAAATTAATCGACTTTGGGCGGGCTTCTCATCTTCTGGGCAACGATTAATGTACCGCTTCAACACAGTCTCTAACACTCTCATTCTCACCTTGCTTGAAAGAGTAGATGTGTGCTACCGTGTCATGTTGAATTCCCATCAAGGAAAAAGCAGCAATGAATCTCTATTCCAAAACTCGTAAAGAAGATTTGTCTGAAGCCTCTAGTGCCTGAAACCAAGCAAGGGCTTTTCCTTCAAGAGTGAGTCCAAATCCTTCAATTTGAGTATGCTTGTTAGCCACTTGCTCAGCTCGAACTGCTTGCCTAAATGCTGCTACATGGTCGTATGGATCTCCCGACCCTTCGTACTTCTTTACCAGTTTCTGAAGAGTTGATGGCCTTACTTGTCTTGAATACTCATCATAGGGCCTACGGCCTCTCACTCTCAGTGGGAATTGTTGAGAAGAGAGGGATGCCGTCTTGAGTGGTCTGAGATGGTGAGCAAAGAATGGGTTGTCATCATGATGGTGTGATGTAGCAAAGAGTGGGGTGTTGTCCTAGAGAGTGAACTAAAGATAAACATTGATGTGCTGAAGTGTAGCAGAGAGTGGGCGGCTGTCCCATGAGCTGAGGTAAAACATTGGTATGCTCTATTGTAACAGAGAGGGCTACTATACCATGAACTGATATGAAACGTTGATGTGATCTATGTGGTAGAGAGGGTTGCCATCCCAAAGTGTAGCCAGATGTAAAACATTGAAGTCCTATGCTATAATAGAGCAGGATGCTATCCTAAGGTGTGGCCTGATGTAAAAAGCTGAAGTACTGGAGCTAACAGGCGATGATGATAAAGTAGATGTGGTGTAGGGCCTAACAGCAGTAGTAACAACAACAATAGATGGTACCTGATATGATCTATGATGTGGTACAAGTGCTAAATGGTGAGGAAAATGCTATATATAGTCAAGGGGGCCGCTAGTCAGCCCACTGAAGGGCAATAGCCCCCATCAGCAAGACACAAAAAGATGGAAAAAATCTAATAAATCCAGAATAATCCAGATAAATTCCCTTCTTAGGGGGGCTGGACAAAATGCCATTTTCAGATAGGGCAAAGCAGCATCCACAAAAGCAAAGCATTTCAAGCACATGTCAAGGCATCATTAGCATCATAAGCATCATAAGCATCATAAGCACTTTAGCAACCCAGGCATCCCAGTCGGCCAGCCACTTTGGTGGCTAAGGTGACTAGTTGGCTAGGCCAAGACAACCAATTGACTAGCAACCAAGAAACCCTACAGCCAACCAACAGTCATGGGTATAATACTATAGCTGACAAGATCATTAAAGTAGCCAACTAAGCATTTACATCAGCTGACAACACCTCTCTATTTCTTAATTACAAGTATAGTAGTCATCTAAGTAGTCCAATATAGATAGTTAGTCTAATTATCTTGCATCTACAAGGCATACAAGATTTACCCAATGAGTTTTCTAAGGAAGAATGGCATCCATCATCGAAGGAGAAAATGGAGTTTTGGGCCTCAACTGGCATCAACAGGGGGTTCTCTTCCACATAAGAAGATGGAAGTGGCTCCAACATCACCTAAGGAGGTATAGAGTTCCATGAACAATGGAGATGGTGTGTGAAAGGATTCCACAAATAGGTAAGTGGTGTTTCAAGTTTTCCAAGCGGATTTTCAATTTCAATAGTCTAGTAGAGGGGAATGTCACATGCACACCGAGTTGTTGGCAGTCCTCTTTGTTCCTCACTTGAAAGATTTAAAAGCTAAAAGAATGTGACACATTAATCATGATGTTTGAAAGCTTTGAAAGCATGTGACATATTGAAACTAGGGGAATGATTGGAGAAGTAGGATTATACGTGAGTTTCAAGGACTAGGCTCAGGAAAAATATCGGTGTAAAAGATATGTTCATTGTTGTCCTTGCTAGCTTCTTGTAGTTCCGCTTCTGTTAGGTCCAGCACAGGTGTTATAGGGAAAGTTGATGTTAAAAGCTGAGTTACCTACTAAACTCGGGTAGGTCTTCATCCCCCTTGTCCTCGTCGTCTCCTCTTGTTCCTCATTCACATTAGATGGTCTTGGTCTATCTCCTTGCAAAATCACCATTATAGTGAGGTCTGGATGTGTATACTCGTCCTCGGCCAATGATGTATCTTCCTAGATATCAATATGGTTGCTATCCTTGAGACAGGAGGCTAGTGTGCTATCAAAAAACCGTCGACCTTGAGGATTGTTGCACAATTTTCCACCATGGATTGCCATTTGGATTCTTGTAAAAGAATGCTTGTTCACAATGAATTGGAAGAAGTTAAGGTTCTTTTCTTTCTCATAGCAACTTGGAGGAGTCGATAGACCAAAAAACCATGGGCTCTCTTTTCATGGTAGCATCTTTGCCTCTGTATTGTGTACAGAACCAGTGAACCTTAAAAATGACCTATAATAAACATGTTCTCAAATTAGCACCAAATACACAACATGTGAGAGAATGAGTCAATTTCTAGAATGGCTATACCTATTTCATAAAATGATAATTAACTTCATATATTCTCTCTAGATTCCCAACGTAACCTAGCTGGTCATCATCAAGGTTTGTGTCACGGACACTTCCATGAGATTGTTGTTGAAATGATGCAATAACGCATGAGTATTGAGTAACATGCATATCATCAATCCTTTTGACTCAAAGATGTTTTCCATAGTCCCACATATTGCTATATGAACGAACCTAAAATCACAAGTGTAGAGAATATTAACATCACAAAAGCATGTAAATAAAATACTGAAAGTGTGGGCCATGCCATATATTACCTCCTTGTCACACCCAAGACTAAGCTCAAACTCCTCAAGCATAACTTGCGCAGCTTCTTCTTGCGCCTTTTTTACCTTTTTTACTCGCTCTTGTATCCATGTCATTGACATGGTGGGGGTCACCCGTTGCCTCTTTGATGTTCTTTGCATATTCTCTTGCCATTCTTTGTCGTGCTCTTCGATGCGTTTTTTCATACATTTTGAATTATAGATCATAAAAATACTTAAATTCTCTCATTTGTTGTGATCAAGACGTACTGGGAGTCCCTTTCAACATAACACCTCTTCTAAAAATTTACTTGATTCTTTTGATATCAAAGCAGGGGGAGCTTCCTCATCGACAAGTTGCAAGTACTCAGAGAGATAGAACATGCACTCATGATGTAACCATCCCTCTACCATAGATTCTTTGGGCCTTGTCCTCTAATGCAAAAAACCCTTTAAGACTCCCATGAATCTTTCAACCTAAAACATCCATCGTGTGCTTACAACTCTAGCAAGATCCACCTCCTCAATGAGGTGGATAAGCACATGGACTTGGATGTTAAAAAAGGACGTAGGCAACTCTTTTTCCATCCAGAATAGGAGCTCTATGCACTCCAATTTTTTTTGTGGAATCTCTTGAGTGTCTATTTCCTTTCACGTGATCCAATTGGAAAATGATAAAACACCAATCGATAACTAACTTCAATTTGCAAAGAAGCATCCTACATTTTTGAAGGAGTAATACCTTGCAAGAGATCCCAAACGGTATATGATATCTGGAATGCCCTCGGTTAAGCATCCACCAATTACAAAGTGGCAAGATATGCTACAAATTGTCCACCTTTGAT
The DNA here is from genome assembly GCF_041138505.1 of Cibotium barometz. Classification (NCBI taxonomy): domain Eukaryota; kingdom Viridiplantae; phylum Streptophyta; class Polypodiopsida; order Cyatheales; family Cibotiaceae; genus Cibotium; species Cibotium barometz. Next base: position 42,443,152 of record NC_141081.1, on the reverse strand, counting down.
GTTAGTAGCCATAAAAATTAACAAATGTCAAGAATAAGATAGAGCCATGGCTACCTTTAGAAACTTATTCCAACCATTAATTCAGAAAGTTATTATCATCCATAGTAAACATGTTTTGCAATGATGCACCATAGCATGTAGGTGTACGGATAGATCTCATCCTATTATTGATCGTGCTCATCTCGTCCTTTTTCAGTACCCATTTTGTGCGATGATTTCTTGTTTTAGGACTTATTATAGGGCCATAAAGATGGTTTATAGTTTAGCTCCTTTAAATCCTTCCACTCGTAGCCTCTATATCTTTGATACCCACAAGATGTTTCCAAAGCGAGTGTCCAATATTTTTGAAAATATGCATGGGGTCAAGAATATGTGTGATTTTCAATTCTTTCCAATATTCCAAACTATACCATATTGAAATCCTCATCTTCCTCATTGCTTGTGAGATCTACATATGGATCTAAAATAGGTCCAATTGTCCATTTTATGTAGCAGTCCATAGATGTCATTAGTAGATGTATCTATTCAAATCACAGATATTATTCCTATATATGGATGTAACTATATGTACGAATCAATGGAATTCTTCCATCAATGAAATCTGTTGCAATGTTCTGTGTAACTTTTCCATACTTTTCTTCAATCTGTGATGCTGTTAACTTAGTCTTTTGTCCATATGTAAGATAAGTATGCTGTGAGTGAAGGTAACCAGTCCCGTAATTGCTTTTACTGTCTGTGCCAGAAGTAAAATGCGATTACACTTGGCGACCACGATGTTCGCGAATGCGCATGCGTTCTCAAGGGCCTCCTGAGTTGGTGGTCCCAGCAACTGGGCGGCGGAGCCACCGTCTCTTTGACGAAGCTCGTCATGGCTCGACGAGTAGCCCGCCTCTTTCCCCGACAAGGCCAGAGGCCGGGTGGCAGTGATGGAGCCGTTCCTGTCCTCCTATCCGCACTCCAAAGGTGGGCGGGCGCGTGACGGCTGTTTCCTTCACCACCGGTGGTTACACACCAGCCACCTGTCGTGATGGCCACGCCAGCCCACAACATCAAGTATTCTAAGATTCAGGGGAAACAAGGAGAAGATCTGGATGCACATGTTTGGCAATTTGACACTTCTTATGGCCTGAATGTTCCTCCACCCTTTGATCCTCTCCACAAGAAATCAGTTCTCGAGTCTACCCTCAGCGGGCGGCAAAGCATCCAGATGGCTTGCAGAGTACCCTGTCGGGCATTTTCAAGATTATGATGTGGTATACATCTATCGTTTCTATGCGGTTTCGTGTGGAGAAGACAATAGCCCAAATGCTGGAGCGGCTATGGGTACTCAAGCAAGGCAAACGCATAGTGGAGGATTATGCTGTGAAATTTCGAGTGCTGTTGCAGCAGCAGAGCAGGTTCCGCAGGCGCAGCGGCGGCCAAAGCCCAGGAGGTCTTGAATGACTATTTCTTGAAAGGTTGAGCAACTTACGCACGGCCTTGGCCACTGTGGACAAAGTGAATACGCTGCTGGCGGAGGTCATTGCTCAATCTATTCTCGTAGGGGAGTCGTTGGAGGATAACGATTCCACCACCATGAAGCGATCCACGAAGAAATCTAATAGCAGCACGTCACGGGGACGCCGTCGACACAGCTTGGAGGAGGATTCGGACACACCGAACTCGGACAGTGAATCGGAGGACAGTATCACTATAGATTCTGATGAGGCACCAGTGCGGGAGACAAGGAAATCTTACAAAGTGCAAAGGTCAGCATGGGGCCCGCAGGGGAGTCTTCGGCTGCTAAGTCCACGAAGGAAGTCTGGTGTTCTCACTGCCGTAATCTTGGCCATCTAGCAATAGAATGTGCAATGAACGACAAGTGGTGTGCTATCTATATCAGCAACTCCCATAACACATTGGAGTGTTACTATAATGGGAAGGGGGCACAAGGCTCGCCCCGACAACCAAGTCAATAACATCGGGGAAAGACACGGAACCACCAGAACTCTCAGCCGCATGGGTACAGGTTGGGAGCAATTCTGAGCAACCCTATCTCGCAACAACAGTGGTGGTGGTGGTGGTGGTGGTCGTGGTCGCGGAGGTCGGGCCATAGATCGTCCAAAAATTTATCTTTTCTGTACAGAGAAAGGACATTGGCGCACCAAGATTGCCCATAAGCATAGGAGTATGATCGGAAGAAAGCTAAGAAAACAGGCAAAAGCTGTAGGAAAACAACCGGCGGTGGCCATGGTACAGATTGAGTCGATGGAGATGACTGTGGATCCGACGGTGTGCGTGGTCACATGCTCTGGTCACAAATTGAAGCCCCCCAGTAGAAGCAAAACGCAACCACTTCTGGATTGGACCGCATAGGAAGCTGTTCGCCATTAGCAAGTTACTTCCTGGGTGGACAAGCAACCTCAGAATGTGTTCCAGTGCCCGGACCAAGTAAAGTGCAGTTTCGGGATGCTGTGACTCTCATCGATTGACATACCTCAGTCGGGGCAGCCTTTGCCATAGGCCCAGAAGGATCTTTCGGAACAACCGTCCCAACAGCCAAGTTCGGTCAAGAGTGAAGGATGGGATGGATTGCTCGATGCTCCTCTACAAATCAAATTGGGTCACCTTAAATTCGTTCCAAATTTCTATAAAGCACTGCTTCCGTCAGAGAAGATGGGCAAGGCAATCACACCCTATGGTGTCATCTGTGCAAGCAGCACATTTGGAGCCCGTGGCGGCAGTTCTCGTAGCTGATATAAGAATTCCATAAATTTTTGTAGGTTTTTTAGGCCTCACGATTGATCAAGTGCTAATCGATGGTGGAGTTGGTGTCAATATTTCAATGGAGTCCACCTGTAAGTGCATGGGTTGGCAAGCATGGGATCATGCACCATTTTTGATATGCATGGCTGATCAGAGGAGAGTCTGACCCTTGGGCGTCTTGAAAGGCGTGGTGATTGAGGTGGCACGTATACCCTTCATCATGTCCTTTGTAGTGCTAAGCATGGAGGATTCTGCTAAGGAGTACAATTTGCTGCTGGGTCGTCCTTGGTTGCACACCAGGCAAAGGTCCGACATAATTGGGAGCATAATCTGATGACCATCCGCAAGGGTCGCAGCAGCAGGAAGGTTAAATTTGCTCTGAGGGAACGCCGTCAATTGAGCAATTCAATTTGGCCGGTCATTGCGGAAACAATGAATATGGAAGATGGCTTGGATGAAGATGAAGACAAATTCTTACGGGAAAATGAGGATTTGGCTCCATTGTGCTCAGTGGATGTGGCATGTATTGCTATGGAATACCTCATGCGGCCTGTGCCTGTGGTGTGTTCAATCACCATGGACAAAGGGAACCTCTTTGGGAAAAAATTGCTGAGTAGTACTGAGAGGAGTATGCACCTCAAGATAACATGAAAGACATTCTAGAAAAGGAGCTTGCTTTTGAGGCGCAAATGAGCCGCATTACTCATGTCAAAGAAGATGTCTTGGAGACCATTTTCTTAGGTAATGACAAGGCGACTAAGTCGGTGAAAATTAGTACCTTGCTGGAGCCCACATTTAAAAAATTGATTTGGTGAAACTTCTATGGGAATTTTGGGATGTGTTTGCCTAGGATTATGTTGACATGAAAGGTCTGGACCCGAAGTTTTACCAACACCGCATTTACTTGAAGCCGGATGCGATACCCTCCAGGTAGCAACGTTATCGCATAAACCCGCATGTAGCCAAGCAGGTCAAGGAAGAGATGGACCGATTCTGAGGGTGGGATTCATAGCACCTATTGAAAACCCAGACTAGATTTCTCCTTTAGTCATTGTCCCGAAGAAGAACAAGAAATTACGCATCTGTGTGGATTACATAAGGCTTAATGTGGCCACAGTCCCAGACCCTTATCCCTTGCCCTACATGGATTCCATTCTGGATGATGTAGTAGGGCATGAAATGTACTCGTTTCTTGATGGATTCAGTGGCTACAATCAAATCCGGATGGCACCAGAGGATCAAGCCAAAACCGCATTCATCACTGCATGGGGGTGTTTGTGTGCACAGTCATGTGGTTCCGATTGCGTAATGCACCTTCTAGCTTCCCGTGCAACATGTACGAAATCTTTGGGCCCTTTCTCACCGATTTCATGCGCATTTTTTGGGATGATCCGAGTGTCTTTGGCACTAGTGTGCTGCATTTGGGGCACTTGCGGCTCTGTTTTCAGCACTGCCGGGAGGTGTCCTTCAGTCTTAATCCGCTCAAGTGTGTTTTTGCGGTGCGAAGTGGCAAATTGCTGGGTCACATCATTTCCTAGGATGACATTGCGGTCGATCCAAACAAAGTGGCGGCTATTATGCAAGCACCTGCACCTGTGGATCCTAAAGGTTGTATGCAATTTTTGGGCCAAATTTGGTGGCATGGTCACCATTTGCGATTTTTGGCACATTGGTAATTCCTTTAAATGCAGCTGCTCATTCTGACCGCAAGGATTTCTAATGGACTGAAGACTGTGATTTGGCTTATCGCCACCGACTCAAGATTCAACTTTCTCAAGCACCAGTGATGATTCCTCCTAATTGGGGGGTGGATTTTCATGTTTTTGTGGTGCTTCGGATGTGGAAATCGGTAGTGTTTTGATGCAGGAGCAGACTGCGAGATGGTTTCGCCCAATTTATTATGCAAGTCGTCGGTTATCTTTTGCTGAAAAGAATTATTCCGTTACTACAAAGCGGGAAGGCCTTAGTATGGTGTACTGTGTGCGGAAGTTCCGGCACTATCTTTTGGGCCGACGATTTTTCTTCCATGTGGATCATTCTGCTCTTCTTTACTTGGTGCGGCAACAGAATTTAACAGGCAGATTGGCTCGATGGGTTCTATTATTATAGGAATTTGATTTTGAAGTCATCCATCGCCTTGGTGTTCAGCATGTGGTGGCAGATTACCTTTCTCGATTGGATTTGGGGGAGCCAGCAGTTGGCGTGGATGATGAATTTTTGGATGCTTCACTGTTTATGGTTCAGCCAAATGCAGAGAGGTACCATCTGAAGAGGAAGGAGCACCTCTTCCGAGCCTCCCATGGACCTGGTATGAAGAAATGTTTTCTTTTCTCTCTAGTGAGATTCTTGCTCTTTTAACCAGGGACCAACGGCGGCGCCTTGCTTTGCGGAGCCACTCATTTGAAGTCTGTGTGGGGGAACTTTATTATTGCAATGTTGCAGATGCACTATTTGCGAAGAAGGTCTTACAAAGTGGATTATGGTGGCCATTTGTTCATGTAGATGCACAACAATTTGTGAGGCAATGCGATGTTTGTCAGCGCATGATGGGACAACTGTCCGAGCGGGATCGAATGCCTCTCCATCAGATTCTTCATTTGGAACCATTTCAGAAATGGGGTATGGATTTTATAGGCCCAATTAAACCCGCAGTGGCTCTAACCAGGAACAGATATATTCTTACTGCCATGGATTACTGTACAAAGTGGGTAGAAGCATGGGCTTTGTGGGATAATACTACCCTCTTTGTGGCAAAGTGTCTCTTTAAGGATGTTTTTACCAGGTTTGGCCATCCAGTGGAGTCGGTCAGTGATTGGGACGGTCATTTTATTAATAAAGTCATCAAACAAATGATGGGGTTTTACTTTGTGTTGCATCGCAAATCGTCTCCGTATTGCCCTCAGGCCAATGGGCAGGCGGAATCTTCCAATAAGCAGATCATCCGCATTCTGACTACTAAAGTGTCAGTCTTCATGATGGGATAGATTGGGATGTGAAGCTGTCATCAATGGCACTTTGGGCTTACTGCACATTGTTTAAAGTGGCAACTGGGTTAACACCATTCAAACTTGCTTTTGGCATGGAGGCCATCACACCGGTTGAATTTGTGGTTCCCAGTTTTTGTGCCTTGCGATTACAGATAGATTGCTGCCAGAGGATTCATTGGCATACCGATTGGAGGTCATCCAGGAATTAGATGAAGAGATGATGAAAAGCTTTTATTGGGCGCAAGAAATTCAAAGTCGCAGAAAGTGGCAAGTGGATCAGCATTTGAAGAAGAAATTTTCCAAAGAGGGATGCAGATGCGGTTGGATGAATCAGGCATTTAACTTCTATCAAGGGTAATTTTTTTGGGTTCGCGCAAGTCCACCATGCATGCCAAGTGTTGCGGCATTTACCGCACACCATCGCAACCGCATTCTTGTAACCGCACTAGTAGATAAACTGTTATGCGCAACAGTCAGTAGGGATTCCAAGGGATGTCATTAGTAGATGTATCTATTCGGATCACAGATACTATTCCTATATATGGATGTAACTGTATGTACGAATCAATGGAATTCTTCCATCAATGAAATCTGTTGCAATGTTCCCATGCTTGTCTTCAATCTATGATGCTGTTAACTTAATCTTTTGTCCATCTGTAAGATAAGTATGCTGTGAATGAAGGTAACCAGTCCCCTAATCGCTTACTGTCTATGTGCCAGAATTAAAATGCGATTACACCCTTTGTTGATAGACCTACAAACAATTGAAGTCTTAGTGTAATTGTTATTTCATGTCACTTCAAATCCAACAAACATAACTACAATCATGTACCTGAAGAATAATCGTAGGTAGAATAGTCATGAATAGTCCATGTTAGAATGTCACAGACCTCAAAGCTTCATTTTCCTGGAGGCGTGGACATGTCAAGCACTTTTATCCCTTTCCAAAGTTGTTGTAGATCTTCGATGAGTGGTGCTAGGTACACACTGATGTCTTTGACTTGTCATTTTCTTCCATTGAAGTACACACCGATGTCTTTGACTTGTCATTTTCTTTCATTGAAGCACTGTATCGAGTGAGAGTTTTAAAAAATATAAACATATCGGGTGGATACAATTTCAAACTATGTTCCTTGTGTAAGTACCTAGAATTAGTAAAGTAAATATTAGATGCTCCTTCTTTATGGACGTGAATGGTGGTAGGTTGTAATTGATTAGCACCACCGGCCAAGTTCACCAATTAATTGATCTATGTGAAAATGGATTGATTTCATCCAGACCAACACCAAGTTTTAAGTGGCGAGGTTCTTGACTAAATTCTGGCCATGTTCTATCCATGTGCTTGAAAGCTTCACAGCCAGATGGAATGCATATGTCTTAAAACCTTATGATGAGGAATAAGTGTTTCTCCTTCCCTAAAATGCACATTTGTTGGGATAGATAACGGAGTTTTGATGCTCTCCTTGATACAAAATGCAATCATTAATGCATGGATGGATTGTTTCATAATTAAGTCCAAGGCTTATCATCATCTTTCGTGCCTTATTCCTTGTTTTTGGGATGGTGTTATGGGGCAGTAGAATCTTACTAGAAAGTCATCTGACAACAACAATAGTTTATTGGGAAAATAAACTTACCCTATCACTTAGCATCCATGTATTATTGTATATTATCCAATTACATTAGTAATGCTGAAATTGATACATTGCTCTAGGAGTAGCGAGCTTGGAGATTCAGGATGAGGAAGGTTATAGATAATCTCGTCATAGAAGAACCCTCATATATCTTTGTGAGTGCTTCTTCTCGGAGATACTTTTCATGATTGAGTATCACTATCATCTGTATTACTTTGAAACCAATCATCAAGAAGTCTAGTCATGTCATGAGCATCATCCTCCGTCGTCAAGTTGCTCTATTTGACATTCATATTTCTCTCTTAACCTTTGAGAAGTACTAAGATCCTGTGCTCTAAGAATCTACATACACTCTAGTGACAATGACCTTGACGATATAAGGGCATATCTTCTGCAATATCATAGTCTAGAACTTGTGATCCAATACGAATTAGATAATCATAAAGAGAGAATAATTCATAACACTACAAGGAAAAGCGATTGTAGGCGCATTTATAGACGCATTTTGACAACGTGGTTTAAAATGTTAGGAGCACGTTTATAAGTGCATCTAAAATCGCGTCTACCGATAGGCATCTATAGGTGAGTCTATATGTGCATCTATAAGCATGTCTATATCATTATAAACGTGCTTATAGACGCACCTATAGATGCACATATAGATGCACCTATAGACGCACCTATAGACGTGCTCTGGAATTTAAAAAAATTCCAGAGAGCTACCTGTACAGATGTACAGCTGCATTTTTTGCATAGGCAGCTCTCTGGTTTAAGGTTTTGCTTACTTGTACATAGACGAATCAAGATCAGCAAAGATATCAACATAAAAACTTAAATTAAAGATAGATATGCAAAAAAGATTTGTGAACACACTTCGAATATTGATTAAAGAAGATGAGAAATTTTATTTTATATCCAAAAAATTATGCATACATGATCGTAGGCCACATAAGGCTTGAATAAAAACATAGATACATAAAGAAGATGAAAAATTCCATCTTATATCCAAGAAGTTTTCCATACATGATGGTAGCCATGAGGCTTGAAAAACCAAAACTATACATGAAGAAAAACTAGCAGGCGACTACTCGAAGGAGTCATCACTCTCCGAGTCATCTTGTCCACCTTGTGCCTACACAAAGTGAAGATATATATAAATAAAAATAGAAAGTACTATAAAGGTTGAAACATGTTTTTATAAATAAAAATAGAAAGTATTATAAAGTATTATAAAGGTTGAAACATGTTTTTAAAATAAAAATAAAAAGTATTACGTGCATTGGTTTTATCCTTGCTCGATTGTATTGTTCGTCGGAGATGATCCCTTCATCTCGTGAAGGTAATCCCATGTATCTCCTCTACTGTGGCGACGATGGTAGCCAGTCTATTGGGGTAGGATCTCTACCCACAATGTCATGCTACATGAAAAGATAAACGTTATAACACAACTCAAATAGAGAGAATACAAAGAAAAGACATGAAGTTGCACCATACATATACAAACTTGGCCTCCTATGATGCACGACCTCTAGATCCGAAGTGCGACGATCCATATCGCTCCATTTCTATTCGCCGCGCTTCTCTTTGTTGCTGGTTCACTACTAAGAGCTCCTTCTTGGCTTTCTTCCACTCGCCCTTATGAGTAGTAGATGGCTTACTGTGTCCATTTTGACTGGCATCTATCCGGGCTTTCTCCTCCTTTGCATGTCTCCTTTACTAGAGACCTCCTATTCTTCAGTATCTCTTTGATTTTGTGTCGCTCCCATCTACTGTTAGACCTTTGGTCATGAGGATTAGGATACTTCTTGTGGATAGCTTTAATGCAATCATCCACTAAGCTCTCCCTTTGCTCCTTAAAATGTATAAAGAAGTCTTTATAGTGTGCAAAAACTACTTGGCGCAAGTAGTTTACCACCTCCTTCCCACGAGTCATCAACTATGCCACCCACATCTCTAATATCATAATATGATATATCACCATGATGTGGTGGTGACTCTGAAGAACTATCCCCACCCCCAAAGCACTGCCCTAGGCATCCTCTATCTCCTCTACCTCCACTCTCAGTGCTAGTGCGGCATGAGGTACAAACGCCACTATCTCCACGACTATCGCCCTCTACCTCCCTAGCAAACCGTCGTTGTTGAGACTCGATGAGAGCCTCAACCTGTGGGTCTGTGGGACAAGAGGACGAGGACCCATGCCGCCACATCCATACAAACAAAGAGAATATTAAAAAAATATTATGCAAGCCTTATGCAAGCCTTATGTTTAAAGTACTATGCATAAGCTTAAAACACTAAGCATTATATTTAAAGCACTATGCTTTATGTAAGCCATTATGCAAGCCTTGCATAAAGCATTATGCATTATGCATTAGGCCTTATGCATAAAGCATGCATGAGGCCTTATGCATAAAGCTGTGCATAAGGCCTTAAGCATAAAGCTTATGCATAAGGCTTATGCATAAAGCACTATGCATAAGGCCTTAAGCATAAAACTATGCATGAGACCTTATGTATAAGGCTTATGCATAAAGCACTATACATAAGACCTATGCATAAAGCTATGCATAGGCCTTATGCATAAAGCTATGCATGAGGCTTATGCATAAAGCATTATTCATAAAGCTTATGCATAAAGCATGCATGAAGCATTATGTTTAAAGCACTATGTATTATGCAAGCCTTATGCAAACTACGCTGCTATGCAAGCTATGCTAAAGCTTATGCATAAAGCATGCATGAGGCCTTATGCATAAAGATTTAAGCATAATGCTTTGGCCTTATGCATAATAAAGATTTAAGCATAATGATTTATGCATGAGGCGTTATGCATAAGGCTTATGCATAAAGCACTATGTATAAGGCCTTAAGCATAAAACTATGCATGAGGCCTTATGCATAAAACATGCATGAGGCCTTATGCATAAAGCCTATGCATAAAGCTATGCATGAGACCTTATGCATAAAGCTATGCATGAGGCCTTATGCATAAAGCATTATGCATAAAGCTCATGCATAAAGCATGCATAAAGCTTATGCGCAAACCTACAAAATAAATCCCCATCACCCCCAAGGGTGCAATAATAATAGAGGAAAGAGAGGAAAGATAGAAAATCACTTACCTCTTTTTCATGATGTTGAAAGAGAGGATTAGAGGACCTACAAAACCAACAAAAGGGTGAGGAAAGAATTAGTAATGCATACATACAAAAGCTTATGCAAGCTATGCGGCTATGCAAGCCTTATGCAAACTATGCCCGCTATGCAAGCCTTATGCAAGCTATGCTAAAGCTTATGCATAAAGCATGCATGAGACCTTATGCGCATACATTAGGGGAAGGTTGAGGTCTATAGGGGCCCTTTAAGCTGCCATATTATGATTTTAATGACTTTTTGTTAAAATGTTAAGTTTCTTTGACTTTAGATACCTTCTTATTCTTCAAATGGCTAGAAGTTTGAATTTCAAAGTTTTCCGCCAAAATTGAATTTAAAATTGAGTGGGCAAAACCATATCATGTGACATATCTATGGAAAGAGCTCAACGAGTAGATTCTGGATCTCTAATCTCCGACAAATTTTGAGCTCATAAGTAGAAGTTATGGATGTCCGAAATTTTAAAAACTTTCTCCCCCACTTTTTGGGAATGAAAAGTATAAAAAGGCATCTTCTAGAGAATCTTTTGACCACCTTTAATCACCCAACATTTTTGTATACATGGCATCACATGATTGGTCCTTTTCCTTAATAACCTTTTAATCACATGGCATCTTAAAGGGCCCCTACTATAGACCTCAACCTTCCCCTAATGAAGCTTTAAGCATAATTCTTTATGCATGAGGCCTTATGCATAAATCTTATGCCTAAAGCATTATGCATAAGGCTTATGCATAAAGCACTATGCATAAGGCCTTAAGCATGAGGCCTTAAGCATAAAACTATGCATGAGGCCTTATGCATATAAAGCATGCATGAGGCCTTATGCATAAAACCTATGCATAAAGCTATGCATGAGGCCTTATGCATAAAACCTATGCATAAAGCTATGCATAAGGCCTTATGCATAAAGCTATGCATGAGGCCTTATGCATAAAGCTTATGCGCAAACCTACAAAACAAATCCCTATCACACCCAAGGGTGCAATAATAATAGAGGAAAGAGAGGAATGATAGGAAAGCACTTACCTCTTTTTCGTGATGTTGAAAGACAAGATTAGAGGACCTACAAAACCAATAAAAGGGTGAAGAAAGGATTAGTAATCTATACATACAAAAGCTTATGCGAGCTATGTCGCTATGCAAGCCTTATGCAAACTATGCCGCTATGCAAGCCTTATGCAAGCTATGCTAAAGCTTATGCATAAAGCATGCATGAGGCCTTATGTATAAAGCTTTAAGCATAAAGCTATGCATGAGGCCTTATGTATAAAGCTTTAAGCATAAAGCTATGCATGAGACCTTATGCATAAAGCTTATGCCTAAAGCATTAAGCATAAGGCTTATGCATAAAGCATTATGCATAAAGAATGCATGAGGCCTTATGCATAAAGCCTATGCATATAGCTATGCATGAGGCCTTATGCATAAAGCTATGCATGAGGCTTATGCGTAAAGCACTATGCAAGCCACACTAGCCTAAACTAAACCGTACCCCGGCACTATGCATTAAGCATGCACGCATAAAGCTTAATGAATGCATAGATTAAGCTCTATTCATAGAGCTTAATGCATGCATAGAGGTCTAGAGCTTAATCTATGCATAGATCTATAGGCATTATGTGAATGCATGCATAGAGCTTAATTTATGCATTAAACTCTACGAATAGAGCTTAATGCATATATTAAGCTCTATGATTAGAGCTCTATTCATAGATTAAGCTCTATGCATAGAGGAACTACAAAACAAAACCCCTCTTTTTTGGTAGATAAAAATAGAGGAAAGAGAGGATAAAAAGATAGGTGTAAGATTCCTCCCCAACCTCTCAAAATGTCTAGCATCTTTCCCCTGTAATCAATTCCCTCTTCAGAAACATAAGAGATCTCGTCTCTGTCTGTTTTAACATAGAGAGAGAAAATATTCTAGAGAGAGAATATTCAGATTATGAATATTTTTGGATAGAAAAATAACTCATCTTATTAAAATAAGTTCCCCTGAAACAGAAATTCAAAAAGAACTTTCCAATGTGCAATTGGAATTAATTGGAAATGGGTATGAAGGATCTTAGCCTAAGGGTCTAGATTTTCAGAAATTTTTGGATTATGGTCCAATTAAGGTTCCTATGGACCAATAAGATCAATCCATGTGTGGGGAGGAGATAAATCCAATTTTGTAAAAGATGATACCCAAAAATGAGTGAATGCTCACATAAGATGAAGAGTTAACTATGTACAAGGTTTATTAGTAAGAAACTATGAGTAATATAAAAAATATGAGATATTTTGGGTATCCAAAAATGAGTAAATGCTCACATAAGATGAAGAGTTGAAAATGTACAAGGTTTATTAGTAAAAAACCATGAGCAATATTAAAAATATGAGATATTTTGGGTATAATGATTCCATTTTGACACATGTGTAAGGAAGAGGAGTCCATTAAAGGAGGACCTGCATATTTCACATGCTTGAATGAGTTTTAAACTCATAAAAATTGAGATATTTCATCTCTCCTCTCTCCTAATTCAAGTCTAGTTGCAAAAAGTTAGCTCAACTGACCTAAAAATGGTCAAAATTGACCAAACTGAGTTGGAAAATTCTAGAATCAGTTTGTTTGGTTAGGAGCTCACTTTTTTCTATAAATAGAGGCCTCGAGTGTGGGGCCCTGTCCTACGCATGAAGTACTACTTCCGTTGCTAGCACCCTCAAACCGTTGCGCGGTGGGAACAGGGATCTCACAGTTGGTATCAGAGCGAATTGGCTAATAAAGATCAACTGAGAAGCCAAATATATCAAAGATTTTCAAGTAGCACAAAAAGGTTGTAATTGTATGATATAATTCATACAAATTGATATTCAAACTAATTTCGTAAATTAGTAATTGGGTCTTCAAATGGAAGTACCGTAATTATATGGAACCCTGACTTGCTTGAGGCCTAAACATGATGGTATTTACCTTATAGTTCCAAGTATCATGACTACCCGTATATACCGAGGGTATAACTGCAGCTCTTTATCGGTAGTATATACGAGTAAATCTAAGACTTGAAATTATAAGCATTAATGCTATCCAAATATTGAATTCGAATGTGGTTGATATGATTTTTAATTCTATTTGAGAACTGATGAGTTGATTTGGATTCTGATTGAAAAATGTTGATCCCTAAAATTTAGTTGAAATGTAATAAGCTGAACGAATTCTCAATGAGGATGAATGGGATGAGTCCCTATGATGATATTCATAACTGGAATGATGATAATGATTTCAGCAAATCACTATGAGATTAGTAGATTGTGCTGTCAAATTGCTACTGTTAACTCTTATCACGGTAGATCAAGTTAAGGGATGACAATTTGAGAAATTGCTTAACTTAAATTTTCATGGAGGAATGTTTAGAAAGAAATTTTTCGGTCTAATAGACCATTATCGTGTTAAAAATATGGATGATATGATCTGAATGAATTGTTATTTAATGATGAGTTCTATATAAGGGATACTTATCCCCGTATTCTGTTGGGTTGACCAGAATATAAGGAACCCCAGAATAAATTGGATCTTAAGAAAAAAGAGTTGTCCTCTACTTTGCGAGATGAGGACATCTCGCGCCTTTTTAAGTGGGGTAGAATGTAAGATTCCTCCCCCAGCCTTCGAGGTATACAAGAGTAAGAACCTCCCTTTCTAATCTTATAATTATTCCCTCTCTAAAATAAAAGAAAGATTCTGTTTAAAAAAGGAAGACCTTTCCCCAGAATACTTTCTCGGGAGCCCCACCTGTTTTAAGGATTCAGAACGATGAGTTCAGAAGTAAGAATCGGTGTTTTAGATGCCAAGGAATTGGTCATCAGTTAAAAGACTGCCCAGGATCGACAAAAGCAGTATGCAGATAAGAAGAGGACAGTGAGAGAATTCAAAGAAGTAGATATGGTCTTCATTCGAGTACGGCCCAAAAGAAATTCTTTATCTCTTGGGAAGTATAAGAAGTTATCCCCCATATATTGTGGACCATATTGGAATTCAATGAAAGTAGGTGACTTAGCCTACGAGCTTTTTCTACCTCATCATCTCAAAGTTCATATTGTATCTCATCTAGACCTTTTATAGAAATATGTGCCAAACCCAAATCATGAAAAGACGATAAAACTTCAGTGGCAAGATACCCGTTGGCTTCTAGGTTACGCTAGTTCCTTCTTTTATATAAGTCGTAACTCTTACTTGTCACTCGCGGTAATCTTACTCCCATCGATTCCCTTTCTTCCTTAATCTCCTTTATGGCTTGGCAATAAGAATTGGTTTTATCCATGATGATTTCTCACCTTCAAGACGCAAGCGAGTCTGTGAAGAAGGATTTTATAGCACTGTATGAGCGCTCACTTTTCCCTCACTTGGGAACTTATGTAGCTCAGACCAAATGGCGGACCTGTCGAGACATAACTAGGGTAACACCATGGGGTCGGCAGCGCTTTCGTAACAATATCCGCTTGGCTATGGTTATTGAAGCCTTGGGTTTGGGTCCTTGATACTACTGCGTGATGAGATCAAGGCATGGTGGATTTTCTGAGCGGGTCTTCTTACTAGCATGTTTTCTTCCTCACCAGAAGATATGCCTTTATCCCGTTTTTGGCTTGCCTCTCAGAGGTCCTTTTAATAGGTCACCTCATACCAATGAGATAGGTGCTGCAATATCCGGCCGAATTATTCCCATAGATGAGTTACCTTATACGTGTGCAGCTTGTGAGTGCTGCTTTTGTGACCATATGATGGACGGGCTTATGGAATTGTAAAAAGTTCTTCTATCTTGCTGTAAATGTTCCAAGAGTGAATAAAGTTGAAATCTTTGTTCTTGTCTTGAGTCTTGCTCTCTTTGAGACTTTTCTTGGTGGTTAATCTTAATTAAATTTTCTCTTAGTCTCATAGTCATGCATCTTGCGAAATTACCCCAGTTTGCAAGATGAGGACATCTCGCGTTTTTTAAGTGGGAGAGAATGTAAGATTCCTCCCCAGCCTCTCAAAATGTCCAGCATCTTCCCCCTGTAATCAATTCCCTCTTTAGAAACATAAGAGATCTCGTCTCTGTCTGTTTTGACATAGAGAGAGAAAATATTCTAGAGAGATAATATTCAGATTATGAATATTTTTGGATAGAAAAATAACTCATCTTATTAAAATAAGTTCCCCTGAAACAGAAATTCAAAAAGAACTTTCCAATGTGCAATTGGAATTAATTGGAAATGGGTATGAAGGACCTTAGCCTAAGGGTCTAGATTTTCAAAAAAATTTAGATTATGGTCCAATTAAGGTTCCTATGGACCAATAAGATCAATCCATGTGTGGGGAGGAGATAAATCCAATTTTGTAAAAGATGATACCCAAAAATGAGTAAATGCTCACATAAGATGAAGAGTTGACTATGTACAAGGTTTATTAGTAAGAAACTATGAGCAATATCAAAAATATGAGAAATGAGTAAATGCTCACATAAGATGAAGAGTTGAAAATGTACAAGGTTTATTAGTAAAAAACCATGACCAATATTAAAAATATGAGATATTTTGGGTATAATGATTCCATTTTGACACATATGTAAGGAAGGGGAGTCCATTAAAGGAGGTGCATATTTCACATGCTTGAATGAGTTTTAAACTCATTAAAATTGAGATATTTCATCTCTCCTCTCTCCTAATTCAAGTCTAGTTGCAAAAAGTTAGCTCAACTGACCTAAAAATGCTCAAAAATTGACCAAACTGAGTTGGAAAATTCTAGAATCAGTTTGTTTGGTTTTAGGAGCTCACTTTTTCCTATAAATAGAGGCCTTCCCCTTTGTTGAAACTTAACAATGTCTAATGCATTGTTACTCTACTCCACCCAAGCCAAGAACTATGAATTTGTTAATAATTCATTAGTTTTTGACATTTCCCTCTTCAAAAGATTGGTGGCCACTCTTGTTCAAACAAGAGTTGAACCCTCAAACCATCAAGCCAAAGGAAAGCTATCAAGGTCTTTAGTAAGTTGGTGATTCTCTTTTTATGATTTAAATGGTTTTTATACTTTATGTCTTCTCTAAGAATGTTATGCCTCATTACAAAAAGGCATTCCCCTCTCTTCTCTAACAAAACCAACCATTCTCTATCCTAGGTGAATGGTTAATTGATTAATGTCAAGTTTTTTTTAATAATGATTATTTTATTATTAAAGTGTTATTTTTAGCATAATTGAAATTCATGCATAGAGGTATGCATAAAAGATCATTATTTTATTATAATAATTGAATTTCATGCATAGAGGTATGCATAAAAGATAATTATTTTATTATAAAAGTGTTATTATTAGCATAATTGAATGACATGCATAGAGGTATGCATAAAAGATGATTATTTTATTATAAAAGTGTTATTTTTAGCATAATTGAATTTCATGCATAGAGGTATGCATAAAAGATGATTATTAAAAGTGTTATTTTTAGCATAATTGAAATTCATGCATAGAGGTGTGCATAAAAGATGATTATTAAAAGTGTTATTTTTAGCATAATTGAAATTCATGCATAGAGGTATGCATAAAGGATGATTATTTTATTATAAAAGTGTTATTTTTAGCATAATTGAATTTCATGCATAGAGGTATGCATAAAAGATCATTATTTTATTATAAAAGTGTTATTATTAGCATAATTGAATGACATGCATAGAGGTATGCATAAAAGATGATTATTTTATTATAAAAATGTTATTTTTAGCATAATTGAAATTCATGCATAGATGTATGCATAAAGGATGATTATTTTATTATAAAAGTATTATTTTTAGCATAATTGAAATTCATGCATAGAGGTATGCATAAAAGATGATTATTTTATTATAAAAGTGTTATTTTTAGCATAATTGAAATTCATGTATAGAGGTATGCATAAAAGATGATTATTTTATTATAAAAGTGTTATTTTTAGCATAATTGAAATTCATGCATAGAGGTATTCATAAAAGATGATTATTTTATTATAAAAGTATTATTTTTAGCATAATTGAAATTCATGCATAGAGGTATGCATAAAAGATGATTATTTTATTATAAAAGTGTTATTTTTAGCATAATTGAAATTCATGCATAGAGGTATGCATAAAAGATGATTATTTTATTATGAAAGTGTTATTTTTAGCATAATTGAATTTCATGCATAGAGGTATGCATAAAAGATAATTATTTTATTATAAAAATATTACTTTTAGCATAATTAAATTTCATGCATAGAGGTATGCATAAAAGATGAATATTTTATTCTAAAAGTGTAATTCCTACTAAATTGAATTTATGCATAGGAAGATGCATAAAAGATTGATTTTTAATTCAAAAGTATCTTTCTCATCTAAATTGAATTTATGCACAGGAAGATGCATAAAAGATTGAATTTTAATTCAAAGTGCCATTCTCATTTAAAATAAATTTATGCATAGGAAGATGCATAAAAGATTGATTTTATTCGAATATGTTAGTCATCCTTAAACGGAATTTATGCATAAATAGATACGTAAAAAAATCTTATATCAAATATGAGAATTCTCTTGTATTCTATAAATAGATATGGGACATGATAATAAGATGCATATGAGATGAGTTAGGATGTGATAAGATGAGTTAAGAAGTGATAAGATGTGTATGGGATGAGGTAAGAAGTGTTTGTGATGGGATAAGATGTATATGGGTTGTGATAGGGTGAGAATATGGATGTGGATGTATGGATGTGTATGTGGATGTGTATGTATGGATGTGTATGTGGATGTGTATGTATGGATGTATGCATGTAGATGTGGATGCATGGATGTGTATGTG
This sequence comes from Cibotium barometz, assembly GCF_041138505.1. NCBI lineage: Eukaryota > Viridiplantae > Streptophyta > Polypodiopsida > Cyatheales > Cibotiaceae > Cibotium > Cibotium barometz. The sequence continues at coordinate 42,424,808 of NC_141081.1, read as the reverse complement.
GATGTGGATGCATGAGTATGGATGTAGATGTGGATGCATGAGTATGGATGTATGGATGTGAAAGTGAATGGGTATGTATGGATGTATGAATGTGAATGTGGATGTATAGATGTGAATGTGGATGTGTATGTATGGATGTATGCATGTAGATGTGAATGTGGATGTGGATGAGTATGTATGGATGTATACATGTAGATATGGATGTATGCATGTAGATGTGAATGTGGATGTGGATGAGTATGTATGGATGTATGCATGGAGATGTGGATGTATGCATGTAGATGTAGATGTATGGATGTGAATGAGAAAGTAGATATGGATGTATACATGGAGATATGGATGTATGCATGTAAATGTAGATGTATGGATGTGAATGTGGATGTGGATGTGGATGTATACATGGAAATGTGGATGTATGCATGTAGATGTAGATGTATGGATGTGAATGAGAAAGTAGATATGGATGTATACATGGAGATGTGGATGTATGCATGTAAATGTAGATGTATGGATGTGAATGTGAATGTGGATGTGGATGTATACATGGAAATGTGTGTATGGATGTGAATGAGAATGTAGATGTGGATGTATACATGGAGATGTGGATGTATGCATGTAGATGTAGACGTATGGATGTGAATGAGAATGTAGATGTGGATGTATACATGGAGATGTGGATGTATGCATGTAGATGTAGATGTATGGATGTGAATGAGAATGTGGATGTGGATATGGATGTATACATGGAGATGTGGATGTATGCATGTAGATGTAGATGTATGGATGTGAATGAGAATGTACATGTGGATGTATACATGGAAATGTGGATGTATGCATGTAGATGTAGATGTATGGATGTGAATGAGAATGTGGATGTGGATGTATACATGGAGATGTGGATGTATGCATGTAGATGTAGATGTATGGATGTGAATGAGAATGTGGATGTGGATGTACACATGGAGATGTGGATGTATGCATGTAGATGTAGATGTATGGATGTGAATGTGAGTGTGGATGTGGATGTATACATGGAGATGTGGATGTATGCATGTAGATGTAGATGTATAGATGTGAATGAGAATGTGGATGTGGATGTATACATGCGGATATGGGATTGGATGTATGATGTGGATGTACGAACAGGGATGTGTATGTAGAATAATGAATGTGAATGTGTATGTGAATTAATGTGTCGTCGATATGAGGGAATGGATGAGAATGAGTACACATTGAATGGAATGTGGAATAAGTAATGTGGACTGAGGAAGGATAATGTGGAAAGACGAGAGTTCGATATAGAAACTGTATTTTGTGACTATTTGTAAATGACTGTTTTATGTCAAGAATGCTGGGGAAGCATTTTGACCGTCTTGTGGATTAAAGTCATGGAGACCTAACTGATAAAGTTGTAACTGCTGTGACGGAGAGTCAATGGAGGACGTCTCGCGTAGCAAGGTCGGCCGAGGTCTTGACCAACCTCGGTTCAATTTAAATGGTGAGCTTCGGGTACGGTGGATGAGGGACCAAGGAAGCGGCCTATGAGTGAAGCGCTAGGTCACCTGCGAAGGATCCTAAAGGGTGCTGACCATACGGTGCTCGGGCTCTGGGTCGCCGAAGATACCCACACGTGCGTCGTGGAAGATATTGGAACAAGGAATAAGAGTTGTTTTCTGAAACCGGGCATGGATCTGGTTGATTGACCTTGCTGGTCCTCAACGGATGAGTCCATGGCTCTTTTATATGGATTTGTGGGTTGATCTTGCTGATCTTCCACGGAGATTCCATTCTGTTATATGAATATATTACCGGTTACTATGAGCTAGGAACTATGGAAAAGGCCCCTGAGTGAACAGGTGGTGAGCGTTCTGGTTGCCAATGATTCCATAAGTATACCGATGAATGAATGACTGGAAATAAGGATTCAACTAGAGACTTTGAGGATTATCATCAGTGACATAATGGTTTCATTAAAAGATTGTTTTAAAGTTAGCTGATGCTAAGAAAAAGGCAATTTTATATTGGGTGTGTAAGTGGTGTGATGCTAAGAAAAAGGCAATTTCATATTGTTTTCTTAGCTGATGCTAAGAAAAAGGCAATTTCATATTGGGTGTGTAAGTGGTGTGACTAGTTTTATGTTTGCATGGACTTCCGGCTAGGGGGCCTTGGAACTCTTTTCCTTGGTACCCGGGACAAAACCTAACCAAATTCTTAATTGGATCCCATCACTACAGTGGTTGGGCGGTTGGCTAACCCATGGGATCGGATGGGGTTAGGCTGGACTGATGGATCCGTAAATCGAGACTCAATTTCTGTTATTACGATAGATAAAATAAATCTCGGATAGTAATTATTCTATGGATAGGAATCAACAGCTGTGCCTCTTGATGGGAAAAAAAGCGTTGATCCCAATGATCCAAGTGCAAGTTTCTTCCTTGATCCGACCGAGTATCTTTAAAGGTGCAGTCGGATCAGCGTGATCAGTAATGATCTTGACTACGTTAGAGTAAAAAATTACCCTGGTGGAATCGCCCGTGCTTTCCGGGTAAGGGAAGTTTTTCCGGGTTCGGTTTTGGAAAAACCGACGGATTAGTCTCTTATCCGAATATCCGTGGACGAGGCCCCGAGTGTGGAACCCTATCCCATGCAAGAAGTGCTACTTCCGCTGCTAGTACCCCGAATCCATTGCGCGGTGGGGACAAGGATCTCACAATAGGAAAGCACTTACCTCTTTTTGGTGATGTTGAAAGAGAATTAGAAGACCTACAAAACCAATAAAAGGGTGAGGAAAGGATTAGTAATGCATACATACAAAAGACCTAAGAACCTAATGCATACATACAAAATCAAAACGATTAAGCTCTATGCATAGAGCTTAATCTATGCATAGATCTCTATGCATTATGAATGCATGCATAGAGCTTAATCTATGCATTAAGCTCTATGAATAGAGCTTAATGCATAGATTAAGCTTTATGAATAGAGCTTAATGCATATATTAAGCTCTATGATTAGAGCTCTATTCATAGATTAAGCTCTATGCATAGAGGACCTACAAAACAAAACCCCTCTTTTTGGTAGATAAAAAGAGAGGATAAAAAGATAGGAAAGATAGGAAAGCACTTACCTCTTTTTGGTGATGTTGAAAGAGAAGATTAGAAGACCTACAAAACCAACAAAAGGGTGAGGAAAGGATTAGTAATGCATACATACAAAAGCCCTAAGAACCTAATGCATACATACAAAATCAAAAGGATTAAGCTCTATGCATAGAGCTTAATCTATGCATAGATCTCTATGCATTATGAATGCATGCATAGAGCTTAATCTATACATAGATCTCTATGCATTATGAATGCATGCATAGAGCTTAATCTATACATTAAGCTCTATGAATAGAGCTTATTGCATAGATTAATTTCTACGAATAGAGCTTAATGCATATATTAAGCTCTATGATTAGAGCTCTATTCATAGATTAAGTTCTATGCATAGAGGACCTACAAAACAAAACCCCTCTTTTTGGTAGATAAAAATAGAGGATAAAGAGATAGGAAAGATAGGAAAGCACTTACCTCTTTTTTTTGTGATGTTGAAAGAGAAGATTAGAAGACCTACAAAACCAACAAAAGGGTGAGGAAAGGATTAGTAATGCATACATACAAAAGGCCTAAGAACCTAATGCATACATACAAAATCGAAAAGAGAGGAAAGAGAGAAAAGCATTTACCTCTTTTTGGTGAAGTTGAAAGAGAGGATTATAAGACCTACAAAAAAAAAAACAAAAAGACCTACAAAATAAGAAGTTGAAAGAGAGGATTATAAGACCTACAAAACAAAACAAAAAGTTAAGAAATACAAAACCCTAAAAGTGTGAATAGCATGGATACATAAGGAGGTTTAAGCCTTATATATAAGGAGGTTTAAGCCTTATGCATAAGGAGGTTTAAGTATAAGCTTCTTATGCATAAGAGGCCTCTTATGCAGCATAAGCCTCTTAGGCTTATGCATAAGAAAGAGAGAGAGAGATAGAGAGAGAGATAGAGAAGAGAATACCATTCAAAAAATTTAAACATAAGAAACTTATGCATCAGAGAGAGAGAAAGAGAGAGTGAAGAGAATACCAATCAAAAACCCTAATTCTAAACATACCATTCAAAAACCATGAATATATGAAGAGGTGGGAGAGACAAGTGGCATAGAGATTACCTTGTGAAGAATCATCCTTGGGAGGAGACTTTGTGAGGAGATGACAAAGACAGCCATCATGAGGAAGAGGTACAACACAGGGAGCAGACGGGAGGGAAGCGAAAATAGTTGCGACGTAGATGCGGGCGGGATTTTTTTTTTGAACAGAGCGCATCTATACTCGCGTCTATAGGCACGTCTATATGTGCGTCTATAAGCACATCTATATCAAAGAATAGACGCACTTATAGATGCGTCTATAGACACAAGTATAGATACGCAACATATATAGTCACCGTCGTAAATAGCCGCATCGTAAACCCCACCAAATCACAAATTCGCCGATGGTCCCTCTCTCACTTCCATCTCTCTCTAGTTTGCGCGTCTATGTTCTCATTCTATTGTAGTGTAATAAGACAAAGTGACAACAAAGCATGAGTAAACACATTTTGCAAAGTCTCATTAAATTAAATTTTGACATCATGTACACATGTTGTTTCAAATATACTCAAATTAATAGGACCTTGGTCACCACAAGATATAATAAGTGAAAATATAAATATACTATCAGAATGTCATGGATCGAAGCCCGCTACAAAAGACATGTGACTAAAAATGCTATAAATACATCTATTCTCTGTGGACTTGGCGATCGCCTATGCCAACCATAATTCACTAGTAACTCCTTATCAGCATCATGCACCGATCTAATTGCATTGACTACAATGTATCTAGGTACTGTGACATGAAAAATTGATATCTTTCATTTTCAATTTTGTGCATATTTTGATGGTTTCTCAATGGTAATAAGGTGGAAGCTTGTCCAAGAAGATTGCGGTGTCCACAATGGAATAACGGCGTGGTAATACGGAGGCTTGGCAGCTACCCTAATAACAGCATTCTATCTTCAAATATAATGGTTTTACTTGATTTAGGGTGGTGCACACATTTTAAATGCCACAAGTATGCTTGATAAATACTTTGGTATGGTAGATAGGCTAGTGATGTGGAAAATAAAAGTGGGCCTTCATGCTCACATGGATTTTAATTGTATTATTAATATAGTATTCACCATAAGGCTACAAGTTGGGGAGTGTGGAAGGCATGTGGAGGAGTGTGTGTAGGTGCATAATTGGGAAAGATTCTTCTAGAATGCCTACATGGAAGAGGAGAATTCCACCATGTGTAAGTGGGATCTCCACCTACATGCCACTTAGACTTGGCTATTATCTCATCACACTTTCAAAGTCAAAAAGTCTTCAATTTAATAATCAGTAAAAGACTTAGCCTAAGAGGACAATTGATGGGGGTGACATCTACCCTTATGTCACTGAAGGGTTGAAGATTTTGATGTTGTAATTTGTAACAATGGAAGAGAGGGTGATTCTCCACCTATAAAAGGAGCCCTCCTCTCCCTTTCAAATCAATGAATGAAGCCTCCTCAATTGAGCATTCTGTGTCATTGCCATTCTCTTATCTTTCAAACCCTTATTCAAACACTCTCTTTACATGTGAATATCTCATTTAGCTCCTCATGCTTAACCCAATTTTGGACCTCTTTGATGATTCATTGATAAGTGGGATAAGGAGTTATTATCTTGGTGGGCCTGTGACTTCTCAAGGTAGCCCTTGCCTTATTGCCACCCTCCTTTGGAGGTACCAATGGTCTTAGCGGTAATGAGCATGTGGAAAGACTTTGGGGACCATAGGTAAATCTTTACAATTGTCCGCTGAGCAATGTTAACCCTTACCCTCTAGATTGAATCTTAAGGAAAAAACGGCACAAATCACATTTGGGCACTCTCTCCAAAGCTCAGAAAGGAATGGGGTAAGTTGGCTAGCACAAGGGAATCTAAGAAAAAGAAGAAGAGGGATAATGGGACTCCTATGGCTCAAAAGGTGAATATTGATGTAGGAGGTGATGTGCCTGTGATTGATGTCATCATTGAGGGGCAAACAATTTCTAATGCATACATTGATGGAGGTGCGTCAATCAATGTCATGAGTGAAAAAACAATGAAAGATGCTGATTTAAAATTATCTTCTACCAACTCTCTCTATCGCATCAAACTTGGGTGAAAACCTTAGGAATGGTCAGGAATTTGGGAGTGGATGTATGTGGTATTTCTGTGCCTACAACTTTCCAGGTCATTCCTACAAAGCCTGATGCTAGGGCTTACCCATTGATATTGGGTAGGCCATGGCTTCACCAAGTGAAGGCAATTCAAAAGTGGGAGACAAATGATCTTATTCTACAAGGTGAGAATAAGAAGGTCCACTATAACATCAAGAGTCATCGCGCAAGAAAGTGGTTAGAGGTGAACCTTCAACTTCCGAAAGTTCACAGTTAGAGTCATCCGATGATATGATGAAGAGGAGACATCCGAGGATTCCATCTCAGAAGGGGAGGTGGAGGGAGTTGCATTTGGCCTTTCCCTGGGAAGGGATCGAGGGAATGCTGAAGACAATGGAGCCTTGGAAGGGGAAGCTTCTTCAACCATGTTCAAGAAAGGAGATGTGGACCTCACTAGTCTTCACCAACAGAATGAGCTTCTTCTTGATGAGTCCATAGCAGGTATTGAAAGGGAGAATTACTTAAAAATGTTGAATGGATTTCCTAACCTTTTTTGCAAACAGCTACTCACAAGTACGCCGAGTTACCCTAGTAGAGCACAAGATTGATCTCAAGCCCCAAAGTAAGCCAGTGGTAAAGCGGCTAAGGTATTTAGGAGTAGTGCAAGCGGAGGTGCTTAAGAATGAGGTAACTAATTTGCTTGAGGCTGGATTTTTTTTTCCAGTAGAGAATTCAAAGTGGATTTCCCCAGTTGTAGTCACTCCCAAAAAGGGTGGAAAATGGTGTGTGTGTGTGGACTTTCGCCCTTTGAATGCATGCACAAAGAGGGATCATTATCCTCTACCCTTTCAGGATGAGATTTTGGATCAAGCTGCAGGTCATGAGTTGTATTCAATGTGTGATGGATACTCTGGATACTTTCAAATCTGTATTTGTAAAGAAGATCAGAAAACCTCATTTATCACCCCTTGGGGAGTGTATGCCTATAGGGTGATGCCATTTGGCTTGACCAATCCACCATCAACTTTTCAACGCTTCTTCATGAGTCAGGTATTTGCACCTTACTTGGGAAAGTTTATAAGGGTCTTCTTGGATGATTTCTGCATTTATTCAAGCCGCATGGATCACTTGGAAAAGTTGAGGTTGGCCTTGCAAAGTATTGATAATGCAAAAGGGTGTCTTAATCCTAGAAAATGCTGCTTGGCATGAAGGAAGGTGGTTCTGTTAAGACATGTTATCTCAGAAGAAGGCATAGAGATGGATCCTGAGAAGGTGCATGCAATTGTGGCCCTCCCACCACCTACCAATGTAAGGGAGGTAAGGAGAATTTTGGGTAAAACAAAGTATTACCAATGCTTTGTTGACATGTTCTCTGAGAAGATGTATCCTATAAATCTATTGAGACAAAGAAGAATGTTTCTTTCCAGTGGGGGCCCGATCAAACTCAATCTTTTTGTTTGCTCAAGGAATGCATGAGTCAAAGTCCAATTGTGTAGCCTCCTAGGTGGGGGGAGGACTTTTATGTGAACCCGTGTCTCATCACATTCAGTGGGTGCTATACTCTTGCAAAAGGGATAGCAAGGGCGTATGCAACCAGTGTATTATGCAAGCCGACAACTCACTGATGCCGAGGAGAGGTATGGTGAAATGGAGAAAGGTGGTTTGTCTCTTGTCTTTGCAGTAAAGAAGTTCAGGTCATACTTGCTACCTCACTCTTTTTTCTTCCTCACATCTCAACCTTCTTTACAATTCTTGGTCCGCAAACCCAATCCTGCAGGAGGAAAGTTTGCAAAGTGGATTTGCGAGCTTCAAGAATTCTCTTTCACTTTTATTACAGAAAACACCACTAGGGCCTCTCTTGCAGATTTACTTACAAGGAAGGAAGAGGAAGAAGGAACAAGAACAAAGGAAGAAGTATATGAAGATTTGGAAACACCACCAACTGCTTTCACTATGCATTTTGATGGAGCCTTTAGTCCTTCCAGGCAATCTGGGGCTGGGGGGGATAGTTTTATTTGATCCAGAAGGAAAAGAGGTATGGGCCAAGGGTAGGGAGTTTCCAAAGGCTATATCAAATAATGTGGCTGAGTACAATGCATTAATTTGGGGATTAGAAGATTGCATAAAAGATGGAATTAAAGAGGTAGAGGTTAAAGGGGATTCACAATTGGTCATCCAACAAATGAAAGGAGAATATAAGACAAGGAGTCCTAACCTCCAAGAAAAGGGCAATGGAGTTAAAAGAAGCTTTTGAGTTTTATAAATTTGTGCATGTTAACACGAAGGATAATCAAAAGGCTGATGAATTGGCTACTAAAACCTTGGCTTCTTTAAAAGTAGCTACTCTTGCATTAATGGATACAAGTTGGCCTGAGCTCCATGATGTTCAACACTATTTAGATATAGGATACTTCCCTCCTGGATTGAATCCTCATCAACAGAAGCAAAGGCTTACCAGGAAAGCTCATCCTTACACAATTCTAGGGGATGTTCTTTACAAGCAAGGTAAGGATAAGATTCTTAGGAGGGTAGTGAGCCTGGAAGAATCTAAAAGGATTATGGAATTATGTCATGAATATTCAGGTCACTTTGCCTCAGCCAACACAACTCGGAGGATCCTTAACATAGGGTATTATTGGCCTCGACTCAGCAAAGATGTCTATGAGTGGTGCAGAAGCTGTGAAGTATGCCAGGCATATGGGCATAAGCAATTGGCCCGGACCCTTAAACCCTATCCCAGCATATGGTCCATTTGAAAGGTGGGGATTAGATTTTGTGGGCCCACTTCCTCGTTCCTCACATGGGAAGTATTACATATTGGTGGCCACAGATTATGCAACAAGGTGGGCAGAAGCAAAGGCCATGGTCAATAATAAAGCAGTGGCTATGGCATCCTTTCTAAGAGGGAATACATATGTGCCCGATTTGGGTGTCCATTAGAAATCCTTACGGATGGGGGGAGGTCTTTCATGAATGACTTGATTGAAGCGTTGGTGTAGAAATTAAAAATAAAGCATGCTATGTCAACTCCCTATTATCCCCAATGTAATGGTTTAGTAGAAAAAACTAATGGACTGCTTTGTGGATCTTTGTCTAAGCTAGTGGATACTATGAAGAGAAAGTGGGATGTGCATTTGCCAGAGGTCCTATGGGCCTATAGGACAACTCATAAACTCTCTCTTGGTTTCACACCTGTTCAGTTAGTTTATGGAATGGAGGCTATTTTGCCAATAGAATTGGAAATCACAAGCCTTTGCACATCTTTTGCATGCTTGAATAATGAAGAAGAAACACATGCCCAACGCCTAGTACAACTGGAGACCTTGGATGAGAGGCGACTTCAGGCACTTCAAAATTTGGAGGCTACACAACAACGGCGCAAGGTAAGGCATGACACTCTCACGAAGAAGAAAAAGAAGAAGCCAGAACTCAAGCAAGGAAGCTTAGTCATGAGGTATGATGGCTGTGTGGAGAAACGGCTAGATAAGAAGCTTCTTCGACGCTGGGAAGGCCCCTTCAGGATAAAGCAAAAGTTCAAAAATAACACCTATCTTCTAGAGGATGCAAGTGGCCAGGAGGTTCCCGGACGTGCCAATGAGTACCGGCTAAAGATATTTTACCCTCAACCAACATTCCCCATATGTTTCCGTTCACATAGTCCTTAGTTGGAAGATTTTCTTCCAACAAAGAATTGCCCTCTTGTTTAGAGTTGCTAGACTGGCAGAAATTCTTGCTTCTCCGCAACCTTTCATCTTTCCTTCCATGAATTATGATCTCACCTTTGATGTGTATATCTTTATCTTAACCTAGGGAGAGAAAGGGAGGTGAGGAGGCTGTGAGGTTTCATACAAGTGTGTTTTGATTCTAAGAAGTGATTGAAGTCAAAACCCCAACTTTGTGTCACAGTACATCTTTACTCATGTGCACTGGCTCATGACTAGTGTCACACTCCACAAAAGTATTATTAGTTCTGTCATTCCTGATACATTTCCGTGAGTGTAAGGTCTCCCATCGATATACAATCTCTGTGATTCATTATGGGTAATGTCTCTTCCAGCGAGAGAGGCAACATTACCACATAGCCCATATGTTGTCATACTCTTGATGTAGTGAGCAAGCTTATGCCATGGACCCCATGAATAGATAGGTCCACAATATGTCATAAGAGTGATCTAAGAGTGAACTGGGACATGTAAATCCTATGCAATAAAAAGACCTCAACCCCCACCAAAAATCAAGGATGGCATGATCACATAGCGAGCAGCCCAGAAGCTGAGAACCTCTCCATTAGCCGGAAGAAGTGATACACCCAATCAGCTTCTGCCAGAATGTTTGCAATTATATGTCTTTATGAGAGGTAGTAGGGGACTAGGTAAGGAATGATAACCAGACGTCTTAGACTAAGAACCATGAGGTAATTGGTGTGCACATGCCTCCATTTGTAATTGAAGAATAGCTTGAATATGGCGCGTGTGAGGAAGCATAGATCGATCAAGCCCATGAAAGCCATCATCATCATTAGAAAGATATAAAACTCGATTTGGCCATGATGATTGTACCTAGATGCATGCTATACATCACTTTGTCTATCAAGATCATATAGAATTTGAATGAGTCAATGTAGAATGCTTAGAAAAATAAATATCACTTACCATAGGCTATTCATGTCTCTTTGGTACCGGTGCATCATGACATCTTCCAAACTCTACCTCACGGATACAACATTGCTGCCGTGTCTGCCGCGTGAGTGCCTCAACAATTCACACACCAACATGGAACTCTCTGCTTCTTGTAGTATGTCTGTGCCTCATTAGCTTCGTGCTACACGGATCTAGAGGACATCATAGAATATGTCCATGAAGATGAGGACACACCTCCTCGCCCTATCATAGGACCTCGTAGGTGTGCTAGAGGAGGTGGTGTACCAAAAGGATGAGTCCAAAACCTGTTTACCATTGGAACAAAATCAATTATGTATGAGTTTGCAGTAAAAGTATTCATAAGATGTTAAATTTTTTTGCATCATATGAACCTAGTAAGTATTATCTATACTCAAAATCTATATTTAGACTCATTTTAGTTGCAACCTGTTTATGTGATATGAAATTCGGTGATAGCTTGATGGGCGAGTGTTTCATAGCTCACAGTTGTTGATACGTGTATTTATTTTTTATTCTAACTTCTTGGATGTGACTTCAAAATGTGTAGGAGATATTGTGTAGTGGTGATGGCTGAGAATACCCGCCCCACTAGTATGCATTCTGAGTCATGGAGGATCTTTCGGCAGGAGATGCGACTTAGGACACATTAGGATCAGCAACAACAAGGTATGTAATATTTACTCTCTAGCTATGTAATGTCTATCTTAAATATTAGATCTATATACATATGATTTGTTATTTTGAACATATGTCTATAGGATGCAACATGAGATAGGCTATAGGCTGGGCATACATCAAGTCTTGGCAGGATGGGCAAGAAGGGCTTCATTGCCACTTTTGTATGTTCACATTTTTTCTTAGACATGCATGTAGGTGTGTAGCTTATGTTCTTTATATCAATTGACTACTCATGTAGTTTTTAAATAGCAGGTGAAGGACTATGGTCTCGCGAGCCCACTCCTCAGATAGAGATGGCCACCTATCAAGGTTATAAGTTTTTGAAGTCCCACCTACCTCCACCACCTACTTTTGTAAGTAATCTAGATTAAATGTCATTTGACATGTCATTTGACTTCTAATTAAAGTATTCAAACATTAACTAATTATATTTTCTAAACCATAGGAGTTGCACGGCGATGAGGATATGATGGAGGTAGATCGACAGAGTGCATTGTGGGTGCAAATCTATGTTGACAAAGCAGCCTGCATCAGGGGACGATGATCATGAGGATGACGAGGGTGCATACCATGGAGACTAGAGGATCCTCCTTCTCCTTGCTCTAGATCCCTAGCTTGTTTCGAGCTCCATTTTGTATTTGGAGGTGTCGTACATAGTTATACATACTGTTACCCATAGACATGAGTATAGGATTAGGTAGACTATGCCGGCCTCACATTCTACCATTTATACTCATCATATTTTACCGTTTACACTTTATATACTTTTTACTCCTGTATGCTTACATATATTTACATGAGCTTTTATTTTTGTTCAACTTTGAGCATAATTGTAAATTGCTTACCGATGTTATAATCCACCAAGTTGAATTAATCTTTTCTCACTTGTGTGCTCGACTTGAGAGAGAGAGAGAGAGAGAGAGAGAGAGAGAGAGAGAGAGAGAGTTCTCTAATGTGTGCTCAATCCAATTGGAGGAGAGAGAGAGAGAGAGAGAGAGAGAGAGAGAGAGCACTTTCATATTGTATGTATGTGTGTGAGAGAGAAGTATTATAATGAGAGAGAGATAGAGAGATAGAGAGAACCGTTGTTCCAAAACACATACATGCTAGAGCGACAGAGAGAACTTGGAATTTTTAATCGTTTAAAATATCCATTGAGCGTTTCTTATGTGATGCCCGTCATCGTTTAAGCGACGCTCTGGATTTATACGTCTTTTAAGAGAGAGAGAGAGAGAGAGAGAGAGAGAGAGAGAGAGAGAGAGAGAGAGAGAGTTCTTTAATGTGCGCTCAATCCAATTAGAGGAGAGAGAGAGAGAGAGAGAGAGAGAGAGAGAGAGTTCTTTAATGTGTGCTCAATCCAATTGGAGGAGAGAGAGAGAGAGAGAGAGAGAGAGAGAGAGAGAGAGAGTTCTTTAATGTGTGCTCAATCCAATTGGAGGAGAGAGAGAGAGAGAGAGAGAGAGAGAGAGAGAGAAAATGAGCACTTTCATATTGTATGTATGTGTGAGAGAGAAGTGTATTGTAATGAGATAGACAGAGAGATAGAGAGAGCCGTCGTTCCCAAAGCACATACATGCTAGAGATAGAGAGAGCCGTCGTTCCCAAAGCACATACATGCTAGAGCGACAGAGAGAACTTGGAATTTTTAATCGCTTAAAATATCCATTGAGCATTGCTTATGTGATGCCCGTCATTGTTTAAGCAACGCTCTAGATTTTCACCGCGATGTCCACCAACACTAGGCATCGCTTATGTGATGGAATTGTCGTCGCTTAAAGGGTGCTCTTTCGTCACTTATGTGATGCCTGAGCATCGCTAGTGGGGTCATATAAGCGACGCACCATAGCAATGCCCATAGCGACGCAAGCAAGTGTCGCTACTATGGGCGGGTTGTGTTGTAGTGATAATGGGTCTCCTAACTCTGTTAGCAACCACCCTATGATTTGATACCATGAGGACGAAGTAGGGAGGAGGTAACCTAGCTTAAAATAAAAAATGGGAATCACTCCATCCACCAAGACCATACATAATCACAAATGAGCAGATTAACACAAGCATTGTGTAGGCATAAGAAATTTGAGATTTGCAAATTAAATCATATAAGAGAAAGTAAACATAACACATATATTGATAAAATAAAGACTCAAAGGCTAATATCCACCCAAATATCTTTATTGTAAAGTAGATATACAAGGCCTTTATAGGCCACCAAAGTTGAATTGTAGGGTTCATAAATCTCTCCTTATTGATTTCTAGAACCACTCTTGATAAATTGACTCCACCTCTTAATTTTCTCTAGTCAAACCTAATAAATCACCTCACAAAAAGATACTTTTCATTAATCACTTTCCTAAGGTTAAAAACCATTTGAAAACACAAATTAATGAACTTATATACTCAACAAGAAAGAGTCTCCCAAGAAAGAATCCTTGTTCTTCAATCTTTAATGTACTTATACTCAACAAGAAAGAGTCTCCCAAGAAAGAGTCTTACAAGATTTTAAATGATTTATCAACTCTCAAGATTGACCTTTCACATTATTAAATCTAGACCCTATATATGATGATAGTGACTTGACAAGGTTACGGGTTTTTTTTTTAAAAAAAAACTGATGATGGTAGTGACTTATCAAATTTATTTCAACTTTTCATGCTCATTTTTAGAATTCCTTTTTAAAAACTGAGTAATAGGTATTATTTTCTTAGTAGATAATAGATTTTGCACAATTCAAAATCTCTCTCTCTCTCTCTCTCTCTCTCTCACACACACACACACACACGTGTGTGTGTGTGTGTAGGGACACGCAAAATTCCTCTCTCTCTCTCTCTCTCTCTCTCTCGCTCTCTCTCCAAAAGAGACAAAGACGAATATGATGTGTTAATAATGTTTTATGAGTTAATAAGACACCAAACTAGTATCAAACAAGTCAAAACTTTAGGCAATCTCAAAGTTAAAATGTATGTTTTATTTTTTATGTGAATTCATCTAATATATTAAAATACGAGACATTATTTTAAAGCATAATATAATATGGAGACTTGAGACGGACGGCTGAAATGTGAAGGCCATAAAGTAGGTTGACCTTCAAAATCGTAATTTTAGACAAAGTCAAAATAGAAATTGTGAGGTTTCAGTTCCCCCCTATTTAAAGCTTCCACAGCCACCCTCTCGAACATCATACAGCCACCATGGCAAGCAGCAGAAGAAGCTACAGAGCAGCGCTCTTCAATCGCCTCCCTTTCATCTCCTCCTCCTCCTTCTTCATACTCACGTTTCCTGTGATTGCTTTCAATACTGTGTTATATCCCAACGCTACACTAAGCCCAGCTTCTTCTACATCCAATTTGACCTCTGCCAATGGTATATTCTCCATGGGATTCTTCTCCTTTGAGCCCAATAGCTACTATGTGGGCATCTGGTACTCCTCCCTGCCCACCAATCAAAGCATCATCTGGACCGCTAACCGCAACCAAAGTGTCACCCGCAGTAGTACCCTCCGCCTCAATAGTGGCCAGCTTCAGCTCATCACCTCAGACTCTTCTGTCATATGGTCTGCCTCTAATCTCACATCCAGTGCCTCACAAGCAGAATTGCTAGATACAGGCAACTTTGTGCTAAGAGATGTCACATCTACTGTCATCTGGCAAAGCTTTGACCACCCCACTGACACCCTCCTGCCAGGCCAGAACTTCGCATCCTCTAATAACCCCTCCCTTCTGCCTTGGATCAGCACCACTGACCCCTCTCCTTCAACTACATACACCTTTGTCTTCGGAACGACCGGCACAATCCGCCTTCTGTACCAAAGCGCCTCGGAGTACTGGTCGGAACCGGCCGGGGCTTCTACTGGTCTCATCAGCAATCCCACATTCAGTCTCGATTCCAGTGGCACGATTAGCCTATATAACAGTAGTGGTACATCAATATGGTCTAATGTCAGCTGCGAAAATGTCTCCAACAGCACTACAAAGCTCCAGCTGGGTGTGGATGGCAACCTTAGGGTTCTCACTTGGTCTTCCAACAAATGGAATACTGAATGGAGAGCTCTATATCTACAATGTGATGTGAATGGTACTTGTGGAGATAATGGTATATGTAATAGAGATCAAAACAACGTCGCTGTGGGGGGAGGTGTATGCCCTGAACCAGAGGCCGCAACAGATACAATATGTTCTTGCCTATCAGGTTTTACAAGAGTTGATGGCAATTGTAATCAGGTTTCACAACACAGTTCCTTTCCTGCTTATGCTGTAGTCCTTATAGTGGCTGGCTCTTTGGCAGTCCTCTTCTTTGCTGGTTTCTTGATAAGATTTCAGTATAGATCCAGGTTTCCCACTTTCAAAAAAGTTCTTCTTCCTGACATGACCGACAGGCTTGGAGGACCAAGGCGGTTCTCCTTCGAGGATCTATACATGGTGACTCGGGGATTCCTTGAAGAAAACAAGCTAGGGTCTGGTGGATTTGGGTCAGTATACAGAGGGACTTTTACGACACCCACAAGTCCCCATGGAAAGCTGGATGTGGCCATCAAAAGGCTCAATCAAAAACAGGGCTCTGACAAGGCCCTTGATGAAGAAGACAGTGATTTTACGGCAGAAATTGAGACCCTTGCAGCCATTAGACATGTCAATGTGGTGAACCTGATGGGGTTTTGTGCCCAGGGTGCCGAACGCCTTCTGGTGTATGAGTTTGTAGCAAATGGCTCCCTCGACAACCATCTCTTTTCTGAATCAAGCTTACTCAATTGGGATATGCGCTTTCAGATCACAGTAGGAGCAGCCACCGGTATCGAATATCTACATACCCACTGTCCCAAGAAGATAGTGCACAGGGATATCAAGCCCGCCAACATTCTCATAGATGAGGAATTCAAAGCCAAAGTGGCAGACTTTGGGATATC
The DNA here is from genome assembly GCF_041138505.1 of Cibotium barometz. Taxonomy (NCBI): domain Eukaryota; kingdom Viridiplantae; phylum Streptophyta; class Polypodiopsida; order Cyatheales; family Cibotiaceae; genus Cibotium; species Cibotium barometz. Next base: position 42,408,307 of record NC_141081.1, on the reverse strand, counting down.
TCAGATCATGGGTCCTGATAAAACACATCTCACAAATTATAATCCTCGAGGAACTCCTACCTACATGGCGCCAGAGTGTTGGCAGGTGGGAGCTCTGGTGACAGAGAAGGCAGATGCTTATAGCTTTGGGGTGGTCTTGCTCGAAATTGTGAGTGGAAGGAGGGTTAGAAGACAGCAATATCATGAAGATGATGATGATGATGAAGGTAGGAGGAGGAGGATAAGAGTGTTGTATCTTCAGCATGCTCTTGAATTGATGGAAGTGGGGAACTATGGAGGTTTGATTGATGAGAGGTTAGAAGGTGTGTACAACAAAGAAGATGCTGAAAGGCTTGTTAAGGTTGCATTTTGGTGCCTGCAGGGTAACCCTGAGCAGCGCCCCTCCATGGAGGACTTGCTTCTCATGATCAAAGGGCACAAGCCAGTGGATCCGCCGCCAGTGCGTGGCCTCTACGCGTTTCAGCGTGGCAGTGATAGCCATCGCTCAAGCGTCAGTAAAACTATCATCAACGCCGAGCAAGCCTCCGAGGGGCGCTGATGATGAGAAAGGGGCTCTTGATGTACATGCATGCATGACGTGAACAGAAGATGATTATGTATGTACATCATGTGTGCACTTACTGGATAATTTGAGAATGTTGTGGCTCTTGACATGTATGTATGCATATGTATCTAGGTAACCGCAGGGAAAGCACTAAATCCAATGCTCTCTATACCTTGTGGGAAGGGTATCAGACCTATGGATAACTGGCATGGAAAGCTTTCACAAAGCTTCCAATCCAAAAAAATGTGTAGTTTGATCAATTTGGAAATAAAGTAACACATAAAGACCATGAGTTAAAAACTTTTACAGCTTTGTATCACATGCCATGAGTTAATCACCATCATCATTTGTCTGTATTTTCAAAGAGAATCGTCTCACTTTAATTGTTATAGGAAGAACACACCTATGTCGCCTTTTAAACTAACATCGTAGACCTCCTCCTTTTCCTCCTATCTGGATTGCCTTTTTTTAAGTTTTGTAACATGATGCTATATTACTCTCACTATTTTGCCCTCGCCCACAACATTCACCCACATGTCACTTTGTGGCCATCTTATTTTACCATGTGTAAGAAGAGACTCAAATTGAAATACACTTTCAATGTTGAAAGTGGCCATTAGTTTGTTCGAATATAAAAGAGAGAAAAATATGAATACATTTGTCAATCTGTGAAGTCGATGATGCAACGAGTCTCGTGTGTGATATTATATTAGTGAAGGACTTTATAGTTGGTATCAGAGTTATCCTTATGCAGATGTGGAGAGGTATTTGTGTCTAGGCGTTATAGATGTCAAACTTCCCAATTATTAGGCCTCTCATCATTTCTCTTTCTATCAAATCGATGCTATACAGTAGTGTACAAGGTTTTTTGTTGGTGTCAAGAAGTGCATGCATACACACCCACACACGTGCACATGATGCACATACAAACACTCGCTAGCATGCACACACACCCACATGCACGTGCATGCATACACACCCACACACGTGCACATGATGCACATACACACACTTGCTAGCATGCACACACACCCACATGCATGTGCATGCACACACCCACACACGTGCACATGATGCACATACACACCCACACACGTGCACATGATGCACATACACACACTCGCTAGCATGCACACACACAATTGCATACACATGCACAACATAAATAAACGTGTATACACACACTTGAGTGTACACACACACATAGACACATGCATGTTTGCATGCATGCGGATACACACACAAGCACACATGCACATGTACACATACATGCGTGCATCCACACACAGGCACATAGATTCACGCACACACTCTCTTGCGTGTGTGCACATAGAGACACATACACATGCATATACATAGGCATACACACATGGTGCACGTGCACACGTGATGGCACACACAATCATACGTGTGCACATACAGAGTTGATGCACATAGTATCATCGTAAAGGTACCGTGAGCCGCCTTCATTAAGTATTTAATAGATAAGGGTGCACTCACACAGTATGTGCAGACACTATTGACACATGAAGGCGCACACACTCTCACGTAGGTGCATACACATAGAGTTGGCGTGTGCACACACTCGACACACACATACACTTTCACTCGCGCGTGTGCACACACATAAACACACACAATTGATACACACAAACTTGTACGTGCACGTAGAATTAACACATACATAATCACATACATGCATGTGCATGCACACACACCCACACACACTTACACATGATGCACATACACATAAAGTCATACACACTTATACACACACTCTTATATGCTTGCACACACACACACACACACACACACACACACACTCTTACACACACTTGCACACACACACACACACACATACATACATATGCATGCACACTTGAGCGTGCACACATACACATATGTACATGTATACACGCGTACATGTACACATATGTACACATATACACACATATACATACATACACATATGCACGCACACACATGCACACATAAGTGCAAGTGAATTTACACACATGTACATGCACACATAAGTGCAAGTGCATGTACACACATATGCACACATATACATACATACACATATGCATGCACACACATGCACACATAAGTGCAAGTGAATTTACACACATGTACATGCACACATAAGTGCAAGTGCATGTACACACATGTGTGTTTACATGTACACATACATACACACATGCATCCATACACATAGGCACATAGATATACACCCACTCTCTTGTGCACACACATAGAGAGACATACATATGCATACATATAGGCGTGCACACACACACTCTCATGTGTACACAAAATTGGTACCCACCTAATCACACACATGCACGTGCGTGTACACATACCCACATATGTGCATGCACACACAAGTGCACATGATGCACATACACACACACATATGTATGTATATACACATATGTGCACGCACACACAAGTGCACATGACACACATATACACACACTCGCATGCTTACACACACACATGCACAACACACACACAGACATACACATGCAAATACACATGCTTACACACACTTGAACATGCACACACACAAACATACACCGTACACATATGTATGCACACATAAGCGCGCGCGCACACACACACACACACACACACACACACACACAGGCGTATGCACACACAAGTGCACATGCACACACACATAAACATATATATGTGTGTGCATCCACACACATATGCACACATACACTCTCTTGCATATGCACACATAGAGACACATACACGTGCATGAATATAAGTGCAGACACACAAGCATAAACATAGTTTTGCACACATAAACATATATATGTGTGTGCATCCACACACATAGGCACACATATGCACACATACACTCTCTTGCATATGCACACATAGAGACACATACACGTGCATGAATATAAGCGCAAACACACAAGCATAAACATAGTGTTGCATGCATAAATGTGATGTTTTCGACACACACAACCATACGCGTGCACACATAAAGTTAATACACACAGTCTCAGGATGAGGGTAATGTGAGAGCCGCCATCATTAAGGCTTTAATACATAAAGGTGCACTTACATAGACATGTGTGCGTACGCACTATCGAGACATAAATGTACACACAGAGAGTTAGCACGTGCACACGTGACACACACATGCACACATATACACACATACACTTCCATATGTTTGCACATATATAAACATACATAATCGACACACGCACAATCACACACACTTGCTTGTACACATAGAATGGACACATACATGCATATGCAAGCACACACCCATACACATGCATTTATGTGCATACACAAAAATGTACACAGTTGCACACACACACACACATACACACTTACACACATATGTGTAACACACATTCATATACACATGCACGTGCACGTGCATGCACACACTCGAACATGCAAACACACACACACACACACACACATACATATGCATGCACACACAAGTGTTTGTGGATACACACACACACACAAATGTACACACATATGCATGTACGTACACACATACCACACAAGCACATAGATGAAACCCACACTCTCTTGTGCACATACACATAGAGATATACACATGCACACATAGATATACACATGCATGCACACACAAATACACACATACACACATGGGGTGTGACAAACACAATCGCACACGTGTACACAAGGTTGATGCAAACATAGCCACACACACATAGTTGACCCACATGACACACACATAGTTTGAGTGTGAGGGCAGCATGAGCCCCCTCATTAAGGCTTTACTCATTGATGGTGCACTCACATAGACAAGTGCGCACACTCTATTGACACATAAAGGCACACACACATGTAGCACATGTACAGTCACAAAGTTGGCATGCACAAAGGACACACACATGCACATGTATATACACATGCATGTTCATGTATGTGTACACACATAAAAGCACACATACACATGTAAATTGTATGAGCACAAGGGTCTATACCTGCAGTATCATGAGAGAGTGTGTGTGAGAGAGAGAGAGAGGGTGCAAATGTGTGTTGTGTTGTGTTGTGTGTGTGTGTGTGTGTGTGTGTGTGTGAGAGAGAGAGAGAGAGAGAGAGAGAGAGATGTGTGTACCCACACATATGTACACATGCATATTTATAGTAGTATTCATCCCAACAAAACATATTCACACCTCACAGTATAAGTGTATTCGAATATAAGCTCACAGTATAAGTGTATTCGAATATAAGCTCACAAGTTGGTACATAGAGAAATTGAAATATTATTTCAAGGTGATTACTGAGCTTTGTTCCGATGCACCAATCCATGACTTGCATGCTCTCTCCTTCCACATGCTCTCCCTTCTGAAGGTGGCATAGCTACTCGAGCAGCAATGCAAGAAACTAATCCCATAGCTACTCGAGCAGCAATGCAAGAAACTAATCCCATAGCTACCACATGGTAGGTCTGAGAGCTCCTCTCTAGCCACGTGCCACACGGTAGCAGTGTAATACCAACAGAGCAATGTACAGGCTGCAACAGTGTTTGGGTCAATTATTAGGCTTGCCTCTTTTTACGTTTTGTAACATTGTCTTTGAAGATAATTTTCAAAATGCTTGAAACCTCTCTCTCTCTCTCTCTCTCTCTCTCTCTCTCTCTCTCTCTCTCTCTCTCTCTCTCTCTCTCTCTCTCGTACACACACACACACCACACACACATTCAAAACACAATAGTATAATTTAAATTTAAGG